>NC_060180.1:25946206-26183706 GCF_021184085.1 Oncorhynchus gorbuscha
CCATATCCATACATGACCATATCCATACATGACCATATCCATACATGACCATATCCATACATGACCATATCCATACATGACCATATCCTCACATGACCATATCCATACATGACCATATCCATACATGACCATATCCATACATGATCATATCCATACATGACCATATCCATACATGACCATATCCATACATGACCATATCCTCACATGACCATATCCATACATGACCATATCCATACATGACCATATCCTCACATGACCATATCCATACATGACCATATCCTCACATGACCATATCCATACATGACCATATCCTCACATGACCATATCCATACATGACCATATCCATACATGACCATATCCATACATGACCATATCCTCACATGTCCATATCCATACATGTCCATATCCTCTCATGACCATATCCTCACATTACCATATCCTCACATGACCATATCCATACATGACCATATCCATATCCTCACATGACCATATCCATACATGACCATATCCATACATGTCCATATCCTCACATGACCATATCCATACATGACCATATCCATACATGTCCATATCCTCACATGACCATATCCTCACATTACCATATCCTCACATGACCATATCCATACATGACCATATCCATATCCTCACATGACCATATCCATACATGACCATATCCATACATGTCCATATCCTCACATGACCATATCCATACATGACCATATCCATATCCTCACATGACCATATCCATACATGACCATATCCATACATGTCCATATCCTCACATGACCATATCCTCACATGACCATATCCTCACATGACCATATCCATACATGTCCATATCCATATCCTCACATGACCATATCCATACATGACCATATCCATACATGACCATATCCATACATGTCCATATCCTCACATGGCCATATCCTCACATGACCATATCCATACATGTCCATATCCATATCCTCACATGACCATATCCATACATGACCATATCCATACATGACCATATCCATACATGTCCATATCCTCACATGGCCATATCCTCACATGTCCATATCCATACATGACCATATCCATACATGTCCATATCCATATCCTCACATGACCATATCCATACATGACCATATCCATACATGACCATATCCATACATGTCCATATCCTCACATGACCATATCCATACATGTCCATATCCATATCCTCACATGTCCATATCCTCACATGACCATATCCTCACATGACCATATCCTCACATGACCATATCCATACATGTCCATATCCTCACATGACCATATCCATACATGTCCATATCCTCACATGACGATATCCTCACATGGCCATATCCATACATGACCATATCCTCACATGACCATATCCATACATGTCCATATCCTCACATGACCATATCCATACATGACCATATCCTCACATGACCATATCCATACATGACCATATCCATACATGACCATATCCATACATGACCATATCCTCACATGACCATATCCATACATGACCATATCCATACATGACCATATCCATACATGACCATATCCTCACATGACCATATCCATACATGACCATATCCATACATGACCATATCCATACATGACCATATCCATACATGACCATATCCATACATGACCATATCCTCACATGACCATATCCATACATGACCATATCCATACATGACCATATCCATACATGATCATATCCATACATGACCATATCCATACATGACCATATCCATACATGACCATATCCTCACATGACCATATCCATACATGACCATATCCATACATGACCATATCCTCACATGACCATATCCATACATGACCATATCCTCACATGACCATATCCATACATGACCATATCCTCACATGACCATATCCATACATGACCATATCCATACATGACCATATCCATACATGACCATATCCTCACATGTCCATATCCATACATGTCCATATCCTCTCATGACCATATCCTCACATTACCATATCCTCACATGACCATATCCATACATGACCATATCCATATCCTCACATGACCATATCCATACATGACCATATCCATACATGTCCATATCCTCACATGACCATATCCATACATGACCATATCCATACATGTCCATATCCTCACATGACCATATCCTCACATTACCATATCCTCACATGACCATATCCATACATGACCATATCCATATCCTCACATGACCATATCCATACATGACCATATCCATACATGTCCATATCCTCACATGACCATATCCTCACATGACCATATCCTCACATGACCATATCCATACATGTCCATATCCTCACATGACCATATCCATACATGTCCATATCCTCACATGACCATATCTTCACATGACCATATCCTCACATGACCATATCCATACATGTCCATATCCTCACATGTCCATATCCTCACATTACCATATCCTCACATGACCATATCCATACATGACCATATCCATATCCTCACATGACCATATCCATACATGACCATATCCATACATGTCCATATCCTCACTTGACCATATCCTCACATGACCATATCCTCACATGACCATATCCATACATGTCCATATCCATATCTTCACATGACCATATCCATACATGACCATATCCATACATGACCATATCCATACATGTCCATATCCTCACATGGCCATATCCTCACATGACCATATCCTCACATGACCATATCCATACATGTCCATATCCATATCCTCACATGACCATATCCATACATGACCATATCCATACATGACCATATCCATACATGTCCATATCCTCACATGGCCATATCCTCACATGTCCATATCCATACATGACCATATCCATACATGTCCATATCCTCACATGACCATATCCTCACATGACCATATCCTCACATGACCATATCCATACATGTCCATATCCATATCCTCACATGACCATATCCATACATGTCCATATCCATATCCTCACATGACCATATCCATACATGACCATATCCTCACATGTCCATATCCATACATGTCCATATCCTCTCATGACCATATCCTCACATTACCATATCCTCACATGACCATATCCATACATGACCATATCCATATCCTCACATGACCATATCCATACATGACCATATCCATACATGTCCATATCCTCACATGACCATATCCATACATGACCATATCCATACATGTCCATATCCTCACATGACCATATCCTCACATTACCATATCCTCACATGACCATATCCATACATGACCATATCCATATCCTCACATGACCATATCCATACATGACCATATCCATACATGTCCATATCCTCACATGACCATATCCTCACATGACCATATCCTCACATGACCATATCCATACATGTCCATATCCTCACATGACCATATCCATACATGACCATATCCATACATGACCATATCCATACATGACCATATCCTCAGATGACCATATCCATACATGACCATATCCATACATGACCATATCCTCACATGACCATATCCATACATGACCATATCCTCACATGACCATATCCATACATGACCATATCCTCACATGACCATATCCATACATGACCATATCCATACATGACCATATCCATACATGACCATATCCTCTCATTACCATATCCTCACGTGACCATATCCATACATGACCATATCCATATCCTCACATGACCATATCCATACATGACCATATCCATACATGTCCATATCCTCACATGACCATATCCATACATGACCATATCCATACATGACCATATCCATACATGACCATATCCATATCCTCACATGACCATATCCATACATGACCATATCCATACATGTCCATATCCTCACATGACCATATCCATACATGACCATATCCATACATGTCCATATCCTCACATGAGCATATCCTCACATTACCATATCCTCACATGACCATATCCATACATGACCATATCCATATCCTCACATGACCATATCCTCACATGACCATATCCATACATGACCATATCCATATCCTCACATGACCATATCCATACATGACCATATCCATACATGTCCATATCCTCACATGACCATATCCTCACATGAACATATCCTCACATGACCATATCCATACATGTCCATATCCTCACATGACCATATCCATACATGTCCATATCCTCACATGACCATATCCTCACATGACCATATCCTCACATGACCATATCCATACATATCCATATCCTCACATGTCCATATCCTCACATTACCATATCCTCACATGACCATATCCATACATGACCATATCCATATCCTCACATGACCATATCCATACATGACCATATCCATACATGTCCATATCCTCACATGACCATATCCTCACATGACCATATCCTCACATGACCATATCCATACATGTCCATATCCATATCCTCACATGACCATATCCATACATGACCATATCCATACATGACCATATCCATACATGTCCATATCCTCACATGGCCATATCCTCACATGACCATATCCATACATGTCCATATCCATATCCTCACATGACCATATCCATACATGACCATATCCATACATGACCATATCCATACATGTCCATATCCTCACATGGCCATATCCTCACATGTCCATATCCATACATGACCATATCCATACATGTCCATATCCATATCCTCACATGACCATATCCATACATGACCATATCCATACATGACCATATCCATACATGTCCATATCCATATCCTCACATGTCCATATCCTCACATGACCATATCCTCACATGACCATATCCTCACATGACCATATCCATACATGTCCATATCCTCACATGACCATATCCATACATGTCCATATCCTCACATGACGATATCCTCACATGGCCATATCCATACATGACCATATCCTCACATGACCATATCCATACATGTCCATATCCTCACATGACCATATCCATACATGACCATATCCTCACATGACCATATCCATACATGACCATATCCATACATGACCATATCCATACATGACCATATCCTCACATGACCATATCCATACATGACCATATCCATACATGACCATATCCATACATGACCATATCCTCACATGACCATATCCATACATGACCATATCCATACATGACCATATCCATACATGACCATATCCATACATGACCATATCCATACATGACCATATCCTCACATGACCATATCCATACATGACCATATCCATACATGACCATATCCATACATGATCATATCCATACATGACCATATCCATACATGACCATATCCATACATGACCATATCCTCACATGACCATATCCATACATGACCATATCCATACATGACCATATCCTCACATGACCATATCCATACATGACCATATCCTCACATGACCATATCCATACATGACCATATCCTCACATGACCATATCCATACATGACCATATCCATACATGACCATATCCATACATGACCATATCCTCACATGTCCATATCCATACATGTCCATATCCTCTCATGACCATATCCTCACATTACCATATCCTCACATGACCATATCCATACATGACCATATCCATATCCTCACATGACCATATCCATACATGACCATATCCATACATGTCCATATCCTCACATGACCATATCCATACATGACCATATCCATACATGTCCATATCCTCACATGACCATATCCTCACATTACCATATCCTCACATGACCATATCCATACATGACCATATCCATATCCTCACATGACCATATCCATACATGACCATATCCATACATGTCCATATCCTCACATGACCATATCCATACATGACCATATCCATATCCTCACATGACCATATCCATACATGACCATATCCATACATGTCCATATCCTCACATGACCATATCCTCACATGACCATATCCTCACATGACCATATCCATACATGTCCATATCCATATCCTCACATGACCATATCCATACATGACCATATCCATACATGACCATATCCATACATGTCCATATCCTCACATGGCCATATCCTCACATGACCATATCCATACATGTCCATATCCATATCCTCACATGACCATATCCATACATGACCATATCCATACATGACCATATCCATACATGTCCATATCCTCACATGGCCATATCCTCACATGTCCATATCCATACATGACCATATCCATACATGTCCATATCCATATCCTCACATGACCATATCCATACATGACCATATCCATACATGACCATATCCATACATGTCCATATCCTCACATGACCATATCCATACATGTCCATATCCATATCCTCACATGTCCATATCCTCACATGACCATATCCTCACATGACCATATCCTCACATGACCATATCCATACATGTCCATATCCTCACATGACCATATCCATACATGTCCATATCCTCACATGACGATATCCTCACATGGCCATATCCATACATGACCATATCCTCACATGACCATATCCATACATGTCCATATCCTCACATGACCATATCCATACATGACCATATCCTCACATGACCATATCCATACATGACCATATCCATACATGACCATATCCATACATGACCATATCCTCACATGACCATATCCATACATGACCATATCCATACATGACCATATCCATACATGACCATATCCTCACATGACCATATCCATACATGACCATATCCATACATGACCATATCCATACATGACCATATCCATACATGACCATATCCATACATGACCATATCCTCACATGACCATATCCATACATGACCATATCCATACATGACCATATCCATACATGATCATATCCATACATGACCATATCCATACATGACCATATCCATACATGACCATATCCTCACATGACCATATCCATACATGACCATATCCATACATGACCATATCCTCACATGACCATATCCATACATGACCATATCCTCACATGACCATATCCATACATGACCATATCCTCACATGACCATATCCATACATGACCATATCCATACATGACCATATCCATACATGACCATATCCTCACATGTCCATATCCATACATGTCCATATCCTCTCATGACCATATCCTCACATTACCATATCCTCACATGACCATATCCATACATGACCATATCCATATCCTCACATGACCATATCCATACATGACCATATCCATACATGTCCATATCCTCACATGACCATATCCATACATGACCATATCCATACATGTCCATATCCTCACATGACCATATCCTCACATTACCATATCCTCACATGACCATATCCATACATGACCATATCCATATCCTCACATGACCATATCCATACATGACCATATCCATACATGTCCATATCCTCACATGACCATATCCTCACATGACCATATCCTCACATGACCATATCCATACATGTCCATATCCTCACATGACCATATCCATACATGTCCATATCCTCACATGACCATATCTTCACATGACCATATCCTCACATGACCATATCCATACATGTCCATATCCTCACATGTCCATATCCTCACATTACCATATCCTCACATGACCATATCCATACATGACCATATCCATATCCTCACATGACCATATCCATACATGACCATATCCATACATGTCCATATCCTCACTTGACCATATCCTCACATGACCATATCCTCACATGACCATATCCATACATGTCCATATCCATATCTTCACATGACCATATCCATACATGACCATATCCATACATGACCATATCCATACATGTCCATATCCTCACATGGCCATATCCTCACATGACCATATCCTCACATGACCATATCCATACATGTCCATATCCATATCCTCACATGACCATATCCATACATGACCATATCCATACATGACCATATCCATACATGTCCATATCCTCACATGGCCATATCCTCACATGTCCATATCCATACATGACCATATCCATACATGTCCATATCCTCACATGACCATATCCTCACATGACCATATCCTCACATGACCATATCCATACATGTCCATATCCATATCCTCACATGACCATATCCATACATGTCCATATCCATATCCTCACATGACCATATCCATACATGACCATATCCTCACATGTCCATATCCATACATGTCCATATCCTCTCATGACCATATCCTCACATTACCATATCCTCACATGACCATATCCATACATGACCATATCCATATCCTCACATGACCATATCCATACATGACCATATCCATACATGTCCATATCCTCACATGACCATATCCATACATGACCATATCCATACATGTCCATATCCTCACATGACCATATCCTCACATTACCATATCCTCACATGACCATATCCATACATGACCATATCCATATCCTCACATGACCATATCCATACATGACCATATCCATACATGTCCACATCCTCACATGACCATATCCTCACATGACCATATCCTCACATGACCATATCCATACATGTCCATATCCTCACATGACCATATCCATATATGTCCATATCCTCACATGACCATATCCTCACATGACCATATCCTCACATGACCATATCCATACATGTCCATATCCTCACATGTCCATATCCTCACATTACCATATCCTCACATGACCATATCCATACATGACCATATCCATATCCTCACATGACCATATCCATACATGACCATATCCATACATGTCCATATCCTCACATGACCATATCCTATAATAATAATAATAATATATGCCATTTAGCAGACGCTTTTATCCAAAGCGACTTACAGTCATGTGTGCATACATTCTACGTATGGGTGGTCCCGGGGATTGAACCCACTACCCTGGCGTTATAAGCACCATGCTCTACCAACTGAGCTACAGGACCACCATATATCCTCACATGACCATATCCTCACATGACCATATCCATACATGTCCATATCCATATCTTCACATGACCATATCCATACATGACCATATCCATACATGACCATATCCATACATGTCCATATCCTCACATGGCCATATCCTCACATGACCATATCCTCACATGACCATATCCATACATGTCCATATCCTCACATGACCATATCCTCACATGACCATATCCTCACATGACCATATACATACATGTCCATATCCTCACATGACCATATCCATACATGTCCATATCCTCACATGACCATATCCTCACATGACCATATCCTCACATGACCATATCCATACATGTCCATATCCTCACATGTCCATATCCTCACATTACCATATCCATATCCTCACATGACCATATCCATACATGACCATATCCTCACATGACCATATGCATACATGACCATATCCTCACATGACCATATACTTACATGACCATATCCTCACATGACCATATCCTCACATGGCCATATCCTCACATGACCATATACTTACTTGACCATATCCTCACATGACCATATCCTCACATGACCATATCCATATCCTCACATGACCATATCCATACATGACCATATCCTCACATGACCATATGCATACATGACCATATCCTCACATGACCATATACTTACATGACCATATCCTCACATGACCATATCCTCACATGTCCATATCCTCACATGACCATATCCATACATGACCATATCCTCACATGGCCATATCCATACATGACCATATCCTCACATGACCATATCCATACATGTCCATATCCTCACATGACCATATCCATACATGACCATATCCTCACATGACCATATCCATACATGACCATATCCATACATGACCATATCCATACATGACCATATCCTCACATGACCATATCCATACATGACCATATCCATACATGACCATATCCATACATGACCATATCCATACATGACCATATCCATACATGACCATATCCATACATGACCATATCCTCACATGACCATATCCATACATGACCATATCCATACATGACCATATCCATACATGACCATATCCATACATGACCATATCCATACATGACCATATCCTCAGATGACCATATCCATACATGACCATATCCATACATGACCATATCCTCACATGACCATATCCATACATGACCATATCCTCACATGACCATATCCATACATGACCATATCCTCACATGACCATATCCATACATGACCATATCCATACATGACCATATCCATACATGACCATATCCTCTCATTACCATATCCTCACGTGACCATATCCATACATGACCATATCCATATCCTCACATGACCATATCCATACATGACCATATCCATACATGTCCATATCCTCACATGACCATATCCATACATGACCATATCCATACATGACCATATCCATACATGACCATATCCATATCCTCACATGACCATATCCATACATGACCATATCCATACATGTCCATATCCTCACATGACCATATCCATACATGACCATATCCATACATGTCCATATCCTCACATGAGCATATCCTCACATTACCATATCCTCACATGACCATATCCATACATGACCATATCCATATCCTCACATGACCATATCCTCACATGACCATATCCATACATGACCATATCCATATCCTCACATGACCATATCCATACATGACCATATCCATACATGTCCATATCCTCACATGACCATATCCTCACATGAACATATCCTCACATGACCATATCCATACATGTCCATATCCTCACATGACCATATCCATACATGTCCATATCCTCACATGACCATATCCTCACATGACCATATCCTCACATGACCATATCCATACATATCCATATCCTCACATGTCCATATCCTCACATTACCATATCCTCACATGACCATATCCATACATGACCATATCCATATCCTCACATGACCATATCCATACATGACCATATCCATACATGTCCATATCCTCACATGACCATATCCTCACATGACCATATCCTCACATGACCATATCCATACATGTCCATATCCATATCCTCACATGACCATATCCATACATGACCATATCCATACATGACCATATCCATACATGTCCATATCCTCACATGGCCATATCCTCACATGACCATATCCATACATGTCCATATCCATATCCTCACATGACCATATCCATACATGACCATATCCATACATGACCATATCCATACATGTCCATATCCTCACATGGCCATATCCTCACATGTCCATATCCATACATGACCATATCCATACATGTCCATATCCATATCCTCACATGACCATATCCATACATGACCATATCCATACATGACCATATCCATACATGTCCATATCCTCACATGACCATATCCATACATGTCCATATCCATATCCTCACATGTCCATATCCTCACATGACCATATCCTCACATGACCATATCCTCACATGACCATATCCATACATGTCCATATCCTCACATGACCATATCCATACATGTCCATATCCTCACATGACGATATCCTCACATGGCCATATCCATACATGACCATATCCTCACATGACCATATCCATACATGTCCATATCCTCACATGACCATATCCATACATGACCATATCCTCACATGACCATATCCATACATGACCATATCCATACATGACCATATCCATACATGACCATATCCTCACATGACCATATCCATACATGACCATATCCATACATGACCATATCCATACATGACCATATCCTCACATGACCATATCCATACATGACCATATCCATACATGACCATATCCATACATGACCATATCCATACATGACCATATCCATACATGACCATATCCTCACATGACCATATCCATACATGACCATATCCATACATGACCATATCCATACATGATCATATCCATACATGACCATATCCATACATGACCATATCCATACATGACCATATCCTCACATGACCATATCCATACATGACCATATCCATACATGACCATATCCTCACATGACCATATCCATACATGACCATATCCTCACATGACCATATCCATACATGACCATATCCTCACATGACCATATCCATACATGACCATATCCATACATGACCATATCCATACATGACCATATCCTCACATGTCCATATCCATACATGTCCATATCCTCTCATGACCATATCCTCACATTACCATATCCTCACATGACCATATCCATACATGACCATATCCATATCCTCACATGACCATATCCATACATGACCATATCCATACATGTCCATATCCTCACATGACCATATCCATACATGACCATATCCATACATGTCCATATCCTCACATGACCATATCCTCACATTACCATATCCTCACATGACCATATCCATACATGACCATATCCATATCCTCACATGACCATATCCATACATGACCATATCCATACATGTCCATATCCTCACATGACCATATCCTCACATGACCATATCCTCACATGACCATATCCATACATGTCCATATCCTCACATGACCATATCCATACATGTCCATATCCTCACATGACCATATCTTCACATGACCATATCCTCACATGACCATATCCATACATGTCCATATCCTCACATGTCCATATCCTCACATTACCATATCCTCACATGACCATATCCATACATGACCATATCCATATCCTCACATGACCATATCCATACATGACCATATCCATACATGTCCATATCCTCACTTGACCATATCCTCACATGACCATATCCTCACATGACCATATCCATACATGTCCATATCCATATCTTCACATGACCATATCCATACATGACCATATCCATACATGACCATATCCATACATGTCCATATCCTCACATGGCCATATCCTCACATGACCATATCCTCACATGACCATATCCATACATGTCCATATCCATATCCTCACATGACCATATCCATACATGACCATATCCATACATGACCATATCCATACATGTCCATATCCTCACATGGCCATATCCTCACATGTCCATATCCATACATGACCATATCCATACATGTCCATATCCTCACATGACCATATCCTCACATGACCATATCCTCACATGACCATATCCATACATGTCCATATCCATATCCTCACATGACCATATCCATACATGTCCATATCCATATCCTCACATGACCATATCCATACATGACCATATCCTCACATGTCCATATCCATACATGTCCATATCCTCTCATGACCATATCCTCACATTACCATATCCTCACATGACCATATCCATACATGACCATATCCATATCCTCACATGACCATATCCATACATGACCATATCCATACATGTCCATATCCTCACATGACCATATCCATACATGACCATATCCATACATGTCCATATCCTCACATGACCATATCCTCACATTACCATATCCTCACATGACCATATCCATACATGACCATATCCATATCCTCACATGACCATATCCATACATGACCATATCCATACATGTCCACATCCTCACATGACCATATCCTCACATGACCATATCCTCACATGACCATATCCATACATGTCCATATCCTCACATGACCATATCCATATATGTCCATATCCTCACATGACCATATCCTCACATGACCATATCCTCACATGACCATATCCATACATGTCCATATCCTCACATGTCCATATCCTCACATTACCATATCCTCACATGACCATATCCATACATGACCATATCCATATCCTCACATGACCATATCCATACATGACCATATCCATACATGTCCATATCCTCACATGACCATATCCTATAATAATAATAATAATATATGCCATTTAGCAGACGCTTTTATCCAAAGCGACTTACAGTCATGTGTGCATACATTCTACGTATGGGTGGTCCCGGGGATTGAACCCACTACCCTGGCGTTATAAGCACCATGCTCTACCAACTGAGCTACAGGACCACCATATATCCTCACATGACCATATCCTCACATGACCATATCCATACATGTCCATATCCATATCTTCACATGACCATATCCATACATGACCATATCCATACATGACCATATCCATACATGTCCATATCCTCACATGGCCATATCCTCACATGACCATATCCTCACATGACCATATCCATACATGTCCATATCCTCACATGACCATATCCTCACATGACCATATCCTCACATGACCATATCCATACATGTCCATATCCTCACATGACCATATCCATACATGTCCATATCCTCACATGACCATATCCTCACATGACCATATCCTCACATGACCATATCCATACATGTCCATATCCTCACATGTCCATATCCTCACATTACCATATCCTCACATGACCATATCCATACATGACCATATCCATATCCTCACATGACCATATCCATACATGACCATATCCATACATGTCCATATCCTCACATGACCATATCCTATAATAATAATAATAATATATGCCATTTAGCAGACGCTTTTATCCAAAGCGACTTACAGTCATGTGTGCATACATTCTACGTATGGGTGGTCCTGGGGATTGAACCCACTACCCTGGCGTTATAAGCACCATGCTCTACCAACTGAGCTACAGGACCACCATATATCCTCACATGACCATATCCTCACATGACCATATCCATACATGTCCATATCCATATCTTCACATGACCATATCCATACATGACCATATCCATACATGACCATATCCATACATGTCCATATCCTCACATGGCCATATCCTCACATGACCATATCCTCACATGACCATATCCATACATGTCCATATCCATATCCTCACATGACCATATCCATACATGACCATATCCATACATGACCATATCCATACATGACCATATCCATACATGTCCATATCCTCACATGGCCATATCCTCACATGTCCATATCCATACATGACCATATCCATACATGTCCATATCCTCACATGACCATATCCTCACATGACCATATCCTCACATGACCATATCCATACATGTCCATATCCATATCCTCACATGACCATATCCATACATGTCCATATCCATATCCTCACATGACCATATCCATACATGACCATATCCATACATGACCATATCCATACATGTCCATATCCTCACATGACCATATCCTCACATGACCATATCCTCACATGACCATATCCATACATGTCCATATCCTCACATGACCATATCCATACATGTCCATATCCTCACATGACCATATCCTCACATGGCCATATCCATACATGACCATATCCTCACATGACCATATCCATACATGTCCATATCCTCACATGACCATATCCATACATGACCATATCCTCACATGACCATATCCATACATGACCATATCCATACATGACCATATCCATACATGACCATATCCTCACATGACCATATCCATACATGACCATATCCATACATGACCATATCCATACATGACCATATCCTCACATGACCATATCCATACATGACCATATCCATACATGACCATATCCATACATGACCATATCCATACATGACCATATCCTCACATGACCATATCCATACATGACCATATCCATACATGACCATATCCATACATGACCATATCCATACATGACCATATCCATACATGACCATATCCTCACATGACCATATCCATACATGACCATATCCATACATGACCATATCCTCACATGACCATATCCATACATGACCATATCCTCACATGACCATATCCATACATGACCATATCCTCACATGACCATATCCATACATGACCATATCCATACATGACCATATCCATACATGACCATATCCTCACATGTCCATATCCATACATGTCCATATCCTCTCATGACCATATCCTCACATTACCATATCCTCACATGACCATATCCATACATGACCATATCCATATCCTCACATGACCATATCCATACATGACCATATCCATACATGTCCATATCCTCACATGTCCATATCCTCACATTACCATATCCTCACATGACCATATCCATACATGACCATATCCATATCCTTACATGACCATATCCATACATGACCATATCCATACATGTCCATATCCTCACATGACCATATCCTCACATGACCATATCCTCACATGACCATATCCATACATGTCCATATCCTCACATGTCCATATCCTCACATTACCATATCCTCACATGACCATATCCATACATGACCATATCCATATCCTCACATGACCATATCCATACATGACCATATCCATACATGTCCATATCCTCACATGACCATATCCTCACATGACCATATCCTCACATGACCATATCCATACATGTCCATATCCTCACATGACCATATCCTCACATGACCATATCCTCACATGACCATATCCATACATGACCATATCCTCACATGGCCATATCCATACATGACCATATCCTAACCAAGCCAGGAAAATCTGTTCAAGTGTAGCTTTTGAACAGCAGTGTGGGGAACTATTTAGAATGGACTCTGACAGACTAAGAACACGGTTCAAACAGTGATTGGCAAACCCTCAAGTCAATATGTTTCAGGCTATTCTAGTGATGTATAGATTTATTCGATTTCACCATGGACATGTGTTTGCATCATGACAAGCTGGCAAAATATCCCATATAGAACAAAACAAGGATATTTGATTTGAATAACTTTGTCAGATGTGAATGTGTCAGCCTAGTCCTACCTTTCACAGGACCCTTGATGAGGCACACATACCCTGTTGTGAAAACCACCGCTCTGGACTCTGTCTCCACCATCCATCATGTTCAAACTTTGACAGCTTTCCACAATCGCCACTGGGAGGCAGCAGATTCAAACGCTGGATGGTAGCAATGCTCTTATGCACAAATCCATGTGGCCTATGGCCTACGGCCTTTCCTTTCCTTTCCTTTCACCCTCTCTCCCAGTCTCTCTCTCTCCTCTTTCTCTTCCTTTCCATTTCCCACATCCTCTCTCTTTCTGTCTCTCTCGTTCTGTCTCCCACTCCCCCCCCCTCTCTCTCTCTTTCCCTGTCTCTTTCTCTCTCTCTCTCTAGTATACTGTACTGTATGAATGCCTGCTAAACAGAATAGTTACCTGTCCTGTTGTTGCTTACAGTTCACTTTGATTGAATACCCTGACTAATTTTACTCCCAGTCCTCAAGAGACCCCTTTGAATTGGCTACCTGTAAACATGCAGCATTTTAGATTTCTCCTTTTGTTTTTGCTGAGTTTTATATTTGATGGAGTTAAGTGAAACTGTCTTCCATCTCAGAATTGGGCAACAAAAGGGGCTTGGCATTATATTTTGAAGGAAGTAACAGTTTGAGATATTAGGTTGGTGACATTACCTTACATTACCTTTAATTACCTTACATAAACTTATATTACCTTACATAACCTTACATTACCTTACATTACCTTACATAACCTTACGTAAACTTATATTACCTTACATAACCTTACATTACCTTACATAACCTTTAATTACCTTACATAACCTTACATAAACTTATATTACCTTACATAACCTTACATTACCTTACATAACCTTACATTACCTTACATAACCTTACTTGCTACACAGCATAAACATGTTTTTCAGCATTTTTAGAACCCATTTGAAGTGTTTGTTGTGCTCAAATTAACAATGACTACAAGAGTGTTAATTTGCCTAATATACATGTGTTTTGATTGGACCACAGATGATATATCTGCCATTTCTTCAATTTGTGAATTTTTGGGCTTTTTCAAAGCATTTGGTTTATGGCTGACACTGACATGCATTCACTAAATATGTTTTCTTGGTTCTTGGTGTTTTTACAGAACAGACCACTTACAATTCCAATGTTGAACTATTTATCTTTAATTCCTGCAGCAATGCTGAGAGGGAAAGGTTGAGATAGGAGAGAGACTAGGTGGCCTGAGTCGAACCTGGTAAACGGTGTTCTTCTTGCTGTTTGAAGTCTTGTAGAGAGAAAGAGAGAGAGAGAGAGAGAGAGAGAGAGAGAGAGAGAGAGAGCCAGACAGACTAATCGTCAGTGATCAAGCCTAAACTTGTGACCTCATCAGTTCAAATCATTTCTGTACAGTAAATGAGGAATGAGGGGTAGTAATGTGTTATAGTACAGAGTGCTCATAGCTCGGCCTTTCAAGTGAACCGTGCTTAAACTCATTATACAGTCTGATGAATATGTCACTTATTTAATATGGTAATAATGTAGCTGCTTCCTTGTTTGTAAATACCTTTTTCATGGCCCTTCTCATTGTAGTTCACTGACTGTTTCACTAGCAGTAGCTTTTATGCAAAGCTACTTCCGGAAAGTACATTTTTATTTGGTGTATGTGTTCGCTGTGGGAATAATAATACAAGTAATTACAACTGTTTTATTGTCACATAAAAGGGAAAGGTGCAGTGAAATGTGCCGTTTTACAGGGTCGGCCATAGTAGTGCGGCACCCCTGGAGCAAATTAGGATTAAGCTCAAGGGCACATCGACAGACTTTTCACCTTGTCGGCACAGTGTATTTGAACCAGCAACCTTTGGGATACTGGTCCAACAACTATGCTACCTGTCACCAACCGTTGTGTTGCTGTTACCAACTGAGACGCACCAGTTCACTTGATGTTGAAGTGTTGAGGTCGAACCCCCTGCTGTCTCACAGTCAGAAGTGTTCATGATATCAGCAAAACTATATGATACTGTATACTCCCCCTGCTAACATTGCTGACAAGACCTTCTCTCTTCCTGGCTGAGTTAAAGTTACTCCTTCTTGCCCACAGTACTGTTCCTCCTTTTCCTTCTCCTGTCTTCTCTTACATTAGTTATCAGATATCATTACCCAAGTCTTAAAGGCACATTACAGCTAATACTAATTCAACTAAAGGCCTTGCCTGAGGTCAAAATCATTGCAGGCCCTCATTTAGACAGATCGTGGTCAAGCGTTCTCTCTGGCTCATTCACTTGACTTTGTTCTTCACCAGATTTACCAGACTAAACCAAATCCCTGTCAGTAGCCTACCGGACCAACAGTGTTCAATTTGGTGGAGGATGTTTTGATTTGTGAAATACGCTCGGCGTCTCTCCTCTCTCCTCACTTCCTGCCCGAAGGTGGTTCAGATAGACAACAACACCTGTCAGTGCCGTCAGTCCCGCGTCAAAGACATTTCAATTTAATCGCATGCCTCCCTCTGGCCTGGACAAATTACCACTTTAAAGGCAGAGGGTCCCCAGGTTTCCCCTGGAGCGCCAGGCTAGGGACTCTCTCTTTCACCCCACTGTTCAGCAATGCTGATGAGTACCTTGGCGCCCCTGTGGCACGCCTGTCCCCATCCAAAACAAAGGACTCTCAGATGGATACAGGAGCACAGTGAATCATTCTGTATGAATAGAATAACATCTTAATTGCAGTGTGCCGAATGGAATGTTTACAGCAAGAACTATGCAAGTGGAGACAATTTGAATTGTTCAAATTTTTATTATGTGATGGAGCAGCTGGGATTGTTGTAGAAAAGTTACATGCTGTCAGTGAAATCCACGTGAGGTTTTAGTCACTGTTATCTAACAGGTATCATTCAATCGAAAGCTGTAATGTGCAGTGAGAGTGGACATTTCTGAAGGTACATGACATTGAGTCCACTTCTGGTTCCACACAGTAGATGTTGCATTTTTGAGTAGATGAATTCCAACATGCCTTCTCGTGATTGAACAAGGGCCTCCCCAGCACAGGAGGCTGCTAGGGGAACGGGGACGTCTCATAATAATGGCTGGAATGGAATAAATGGGATCGTTTTTCAACACATGGAAACCCTGTGCAAAATGAGCTTCATTACCATTCCGTGAACGTCGTTCCAGCCAGTACTATGAGCCCGTCCACCCCAATGAAGGTGCAATCAGCCAACTGTGGTCCCCAGTATATACTATAGGGCGAGAGAGATGGGAACAACGTTGACATGACTGTAGTGAAGTGAGAACATCAGACTACTTGGCGTACTTCTCCACTGTTGCGATAGGTAGAAAGTGAACGCACCCTCTCGTTTGAGACGGCACCATCTGGTCCTTGAGTCCCGATACGCCAGTTTCACGATGATACCTGCGCCGCCTAGCTTACATGGCTTGACTTCCGCTAATAGTGCTCTAACGCTGCAATTGAAGATCAAACACTGATTAACGAAACATGTAGAGTTCACACATCCTATACGGTCTAGCTTGTTCTTTCCCTCTGTACGCCTTTGAAAGTCTTTGACAGGCAGCATTATATTTATCCTTTCGTGGGCATCGAGGCCCCCACGTTTCCCCCCTCTGCCTTTCTTATGTCATATCCTCACCCCTGTCCTCTGATCTCTCGTTTCCCTCTCCCTGCGCTATATTGAATTTGAATAGTAAGTATTTCAATTGGCTCTGTTTTAGATGTGTTCAAGGCTCTAAAAGGCATGTGAACTGAGACATGAACAGAACAATTGAGTGGTTGTTGGAAATGGAAATCTTTAATCTCTTTCTCACTCCTTTTCTCTCCCTCCCCTCCCGTCAGATTGAAGAGGGGAGATGTGAAGGTCGCTGGATGTTTCTTGTTATGACATTCCTCCAGTTCTGAGCTTTCCCTTTCTCCAGTTCTCAGTTCTCCAGTCCCCCCCCCCCCGTGGCCCACAGCGCATTGAGAGCTGTGTGCACCAAGCTCTAGCAGGCAGGCAGCGGATAACTCATGGACATGGGAAACACAGGTGAAGCATTGTTCAGCGGGACTCCCAACTCCCCCCTTTCCCCCTTCCCCATTCAACCCAGTGCAGTGATAACATACAGTCCTCACCATATGTATTTCGACAGTGAACCAAACATTTACATTTTGGCTCTATACTCAAGCAATTTGGATATTCATTTGGATCAAATGATGAATATGAGGAGACATCACAACATGTCACCTTTTACTTAGTGTATTAAAGTAGTCAAATGTTGAGTATATGGACCCGTATACTTTGCATGCTTGTGACTCAGATGCATTTGCAGTTGGTTTTGGCTATGCTTTGGCTCATGTCTCATCCAATAATAACTGTTTTTGTCAGTGAATATAGAAGATGTTTCTGGTGGATGCTGCCATGATTAGGAATCATGAATGGATCACAAATAATGATGGGTGAGAGAGTTACAGAGCCAGAAAGACCACACTCCTCCCAGCATGCTAACCTCCCTTGTCATTGGTGATGGTGAAAGGTTAGCATCTTTTGTTGTAGCCTCTGTAACTTTCTTACGTCGTGTTTTTTTCCCTAATCATGGAATTACCGGAATTCTTTTTGAAATATTCAGAAAGATCTTCCTCCTCACATAGAAAGAAATGACTCCAGACATCATCCGCCATTCAGTTACTATTGTACAAAACCAAAACATAGACAAAACTAAACTGCCAACGAGTATGCAGAGTCGCACGCTTGACGCGGCCGTTGTGTGCAGGAGACATGGGACCAAATACTAAACTTTAGAATGCTTTAGTACAAGGTAGGTGAAAAACTTATTCCAAATACTTATGACTTCTTCAA
The DNA here is from genome assembly GCF_021184085.1 of Oncorhynchus gorbuscha. Lineage (NCBI taxonomy): Eukaryota > Metazoa > Chordata > Actinopteri > Salmoniformes > Salmonidae > Oncorhynchus > Oncorhynchus gorbuscha. The sequence continues at coordinate 25,967,644 of NC_060180.1, forward strand.
ATGGGGGAGCCGAGATACATAAAGTGAATGCTTTTGTGTCTAAATGGTATGAAACATAATGGTACATATGACATATACTGCATGAAAATACCCGAAAATGAAAGTTGACATTCTGTACTAAAAACATTTTTTTTAAATCTCAAATACAAAATGCAGGAGTATAGAGCCAACATTTCAATGTTAGCTTCACTGTCCAAATACATATGGTGAGGACTGAAAGCGCTTCTTTCAGTGATGGGAACCCATAGATAAGGTGATGTGGCTGGGTCGTCTCCAGGGAACAGGGCGTTCTAAGACACTGATACTGGTTGAATAGGAAGGAGGGAGGTCGACTGCCCTGGCTGGGTGGTGACACCATGTCCAATGTACTGCTGCTAGTGTGTGTGTGTGTGTGTGTGTGTGTGTGTGTGTGTGTGTGTGTGTGTGTGTGTGTGTGTGTGTGTGTGTGTGTGTGTGTGTGTGTGTGTGTGTGTGTGTGTGTGTGTGTGTGTGTGTGTGTGTGTGTGTGTGTGTGTGTTTTTCTTAATTTTTACACTCTTGTTATTCTCTCAACCAGCTTCATGATGTAGTCACCTGGAATGCTTTTCAATTAACACATGTGCATTGTTAAAAGTTCATTTGTGTAATTTCTTTCCTTCTTAATCTGATTGAGCCAACAATCAGTTATGTTGTGACAAGGTAGGGTTGGTATACAGAAGATAGCCCTATTTGGTAAAAGACCAAGTCCATATTATGGCAAGAACAGCTCAAATAAGCAAAGAGAAACAACTGTCCATCACTATTTTAAGACATGAAGGTCAAGTACAGACTGGCTCTCATGAGGACTGCCACAGAAAAGGAAGAATCAGTTACCTCTGCTGCAGTGGATAAGTACATTAGAGTTAACGGCACCTCAGATTGCAGCCCAAATAAATGCTTTGCAGAGTTCAAGTAACAGACACATCTTAACATCAACTGTTCAGAGGAGACTGTGAATCAGGCCTTCATGGTCAAATTGCTGCAAAGAAACCACTACTAAAGGACACCAATAAGAAGAGACTTGCTTGGGTCAAGAAACACAAGCAATGGACATTAGACCGGTGGAAATCTGTCCTTTGGTCTGATGAGTCCAAATCTGATATTTTCGGTTCCAATCACCATGTCTTTGTGAGACGCAGAGTAGGTGAACGGATGATCTCTGCATGTGTGGTTCCCACAGTGAATCATAGAGGAGTTGTGATGGTGCTTTGCTGGTGACACTGTCAGGGATTTATTTAGAATTCAAGGCACACTTAACCAGCATGGCTACCACAGCATTCTGCAGCGATACGTCATCCCATCTGGTTTGCGCTAAGTGGGACTATCTTTTTTTTCTTCAACAGGATAATGACCCAACACACCTCCAGGCTGTGTAAGGGATATTTGACCAATAAGGAGAGTGATGGAGTGCTGCATTAGATGACCTGGCCTCCACAAATCACCCGACCTCAACCAACTTGAGATGGTTTGGGATGAGTTGGACCACAGAGTGAATGAAAAGTAGCCAACAAGTGCTCAGCACATGTGGGAAGTCCTTCAAGACTGTTGGAGAAGCATTCCAGGTGAAGCTGGTTAAGAGAATGCCAAGAGTGTACAAAGCTGTCATCAAGGCAAAGGGTGGATAATTTGAAAAATATAAAATATTTTTTGATTTGTTTAACACTTTTTTGGATACTACATGATTCCATATATGTTATTTCATAGTTTTGATGTCTTCATTATTATTTTACAAGGTAGAAAATAGTAAAAATAAAGAAAAACCTTTGAATGAGTACGTGTGTCCAAACTTTGACTGGTAATGTACTGGTACTGTGACATTTCAGGGCTATTTCACAAGAAACCGGAACACCGTTGCAGTTCAGTTCATAATTTTCCTTCCACTTTCTTCAGAGCTGCACAGACATGATGAAAATGTCTCCAAAATGTATATATGTTCCATGACTAGAATGTGCTTTTGGATTGAGTAATTCAGTCACATATCCTTGAAAATACTTGCAACCAGTTGTGAACTTACATAACAAATCAAGGATAATAAAAGCATAGGTCAGGATGACCCTGCCCAGAGCAACCTCCCAAGGCCGGCCACAGTGTTATGTTCTCTTTTCATCTATCTCAATAGCCTAGTTTATACATGGCGCGATCGCGCGTCCTGTGTCTTGATATGCTCCACCATTTGATTGTGGCCCCATTTTTAAAAATGTGTCTACACATGGTATTAAAACTCTTATCCGTCCACTATGTCTGCGCTGTGACCAGACTTCCTGGTTTCTCCCAGTAAGCAAATTATTTTGACAGATATTTTCAAAATAATATTTTTTTATTCTAAAGACACATATTGTTGCCATAGGTCAGTAGTGCCACCAGTCAATGATTCTGGAGGACTGTAGAATGATGATTTAAATGGTTTAACTCTCCAAATCTGTCTACACTTGTAAGATATCCAGACACAAGGGCTGTGTTTCCACAGGCAACTCAATTCTGATATGTCCGCCCACTTACTGGCATTAGAGCGGATCTGATTGTTAAAAAAAGAAGAAAAATATTAGAATTGGGCTGCCTGTATAAACACAGCCAACGCGTGCCTGGCGACCTCTGGAGGAGGTCAGGAAGATCGGATCAAAGTCAGATCACAATGTGTCTTTTAATTGTCTACATCGGTCTAAAAATGTGGGCACAATCAGAATGTGGACAAGATCAGGAAAAAGGGTGCATGTTAGAACCAGTTATAAACGGGGCTAACGTTTAGTCCTTCAATGTGTCCCCTGTCACTTTACCACCACCTGGAAGGCATCTGTAAAAAAAAAAAAAAAAAAAAAAGTGTTACTTTGATTTCAGATACTTTCTCCCTTTCCAAGGCTGTTAATGAGCTGTCAGTCAAATAACCAGTTTGATCCACAGGCTACAGTGTCAGGGACGTGTTACTGCTCTACTAAAACCTGTAACTGGCTCTGTGGCGGCTGACACGACAACAAACAGGCAAATATGTGTCTCTCTGTTTAGTTGACCTTGAATCTCATATTCCATTTGGAAGGGGGTGTTATTAGCCTTCCCTTATGTGGTTTTGCCACAAGGGTTCATTTCGCAGGAGGCCATAACAAAGAGGAGACATTCACAGTGTTTTTATTCGTGGTGCAGGAGAGAAGCTTGGTGAAAATATCTGATTTAACTCTTTGGTGCACGTGGTTTAAAAGTGACCTGGTAAAACTGTCCCACGTTGATATTCAATTACTTTGAATAAATCTCCAATGTGGAAAATGTTTTTATTTTTATTTTTAAATCTTCTCAATTCATAAACAAAGGCGCTCCTTTTACTTTGAGCCTGGCGACTTCCCATTGTGCTGTTTTTTTCAGAGTGCCGTCACTCACATGTCCACAAATAACCCTGGCACACAGTTGTTGATACCAAACTCTGAACACTAAAAGGGCTAAAGGGAAGAAACAACCTTTTCTCCTTCCTTCGTTGTCTCCTTTTAAATGTCCTTTTTAACGAGGCAGTGGTCGGGTTGGCCAGATACCACACACAACCGACCGGGCAGGTTTATCTTCTAGACGTGACCTGAGCTGGGGTTATCATTAAATCTGTTATTGTGTGTGTGAGACTGCGTGTGTGGGTGCATGCTCGGATCCCAGCTAACAATTCCAGGGAGAGAGAACGTTTTTGTAATGTCACCCGTAATATGTTCCCCTAATGTTTGGGTCCTTTTTTCAATTTAGTTAGGGGGAACATTCTATCGATGTTAGCAAAAGCCTTTTGAGAACCTTTTTTTTTTAGAATGTGTTGGTGTTAAAGTTAGATTAACATTCCCTTAATGTCAAGCAGAACTGACCTAGAACGTGTTCACAGTATTCCCAGCATATACAATCATGTTCTAGACACTTCATGAGAATGTTGCAAGAACACTCCTGTGTCCAGTTTTCTAAAGGTTAGGAGAATACTCCATCATCATTTATGCAATTATTAGTCAATATGTCCTCACCTGGGATTTCAACTCCACAACCTCTCGGTTAACAACATTCAGCTCTTTTTGCTGAACTCCACTACATCTTTGTCAGTTAGCACTTAATTGGACTATTTTCTCATCATGGATATGACTTATTTCAACAATTTAAGGGCTTTCTGAATAGTTGTCTAATGTTGGTGGGGCATATTAACCTGTTTCAACGATAGCTCCTGAATCACTATGAGCAATAAAGGGTTTTTCTTGAGTTTACTTTTAACAGAGCGGAGATGTACTTTACTTAAAAGTGCATTCAACCTATTGCTTACACCTATCAAGTTGTTTCAGATCTACAACAAGTAGATAGGGAGCAAGGGTTTAGTGTTTCTTCTGGACAGGGCCTAACTTTAGCCCAAACTTTGGCCCAATAAGCACAGGCCCTAGAGGCCCTAGAGGTCCCCGATTGGGACAGTGGTTGGTTTGTTCGTCATTAGTGCTGGTGGCCTGGTAAATATTTCCATGTGTTCCAACAATATGTTCACATAAACAATTGAAATGCCTGATCAATGCAATTCAAAATGGCAATATATTGCTAAGAATTGGAAGGTACGTTGACTCCCCTAGCAGGTGTCAAATGCAGGGCACCGATGCCCTAACCAGTATTTTTAGGCCAGTATAGTTAGGCCCTGTCCAGATGAAACCCTAAATCTTCCTTCCTAGATCTAAAACAACTTGATTGGTGTAAGCAATAGGGTGAATGCTGTCTTAAAAGTACACTTAATCAAATATTTTCTTGAGTGTACCTTTAAGAGAGCATTCACCCTCTACACCTATCAAGTTGTTTTAGATCTAGGAAGGAGGGTTTCTGGTTTCTGGACAGGGCCTAACTATAGATAGTGATTCATTGAGTATTAATAAAACAGGTTAATATGGCCCATCATTATTTGACAACTATAAAGAAAGCGCTTCAATTGCTGAAATGAATAAATAAAATCAATGATGAGAATAGTCCGATTAACTGATACCTGAGACGGACACGGTGGCATAGCAGGAAGCTCGGAGTACTGTGAATCAAGAGGTTGTGAGTTCAAATCCCAGGTGAGGACATGTTAAATAATAATTACTGTATAAACACACAATGTAATCTGGTATGAAAAGTTAAAAGCAGTGTCTGTGAGGATCCCTAACTTTGCCAACCAATAAAGAGCTGTGACTAGATCTGTGGTTTACCTTGATTGGCTTGTCAACAGTGACATGTTCTGTGTATGTTGGAGTCACATTAATGTTTTATCAACATTCCCATGAAACGTGTCTAGAACATTAATGTCTTAAGTTCTGAGAACATGGTAACCATTATTCTGGGTAAGTTATATGACATTAAGAGAATGGTTTTTTGGAAATATTCCTTGAACATCACTGGAATACTCCTATAACAACGTTAGTTAATTAACAAATGACACTATTAAAAGGGACATTCTTTAAAGTTGTGGGAACGTTTGTTGTTAGCCAAGACGTGTGTGCGCACATTTAGTTACCTAATATGAAATCCCGCTTCTTTCCCCATTGTCTAACAAAACAGGGCAAATCAGTCTGATTTGACAACACGTTTCAAGTCACTGGACACATTTTGGGCAATTCATTTTGTCATGGGAATAGTAAATGGGTCACTGTGAAGGCTACTGGCCTAGTTACAACAGAACACTTTGAGCTCCTTCCCTCCCATCAAGCTCAACACGTTCATCTTTTAGATGACCAAGGAGGTCAATCAGTGCTGGGTTGAATGGGCGGTGCAGCCCACACTGAGATCAATTGTTGGTAACACACAGCACATTCATATCTGGGTATGTTTGATGTGTATGTAGACCTGTGCTTTTCCTCCATTTCCTGATGTAACAGTATTGACAAATCGCTACAATGGAGGTGGCTGTTTGGTGTCTCGTACTTCAGTGGTTGTGCAGTACAGTGGTCAGCTGTTCTGTACTACGCTGAGCTTGAGCTGAGCGGTCTAGCTTTAGAACGTCTCACGTCGGGCTGCTGGAGGTTCCAAGACTCAACACGTCAGTACTGTGCTGTGCCGATCAGTGCTTGGTTAGTGCTCGGACACTCTTTTGTCATTTTAGCCCCCAGACATGGCTGTAGACTCCCATGGCTTCCAACAACTGTTAAAAAAAGAGTCATCGTTACAGTGGAAACAGTTTCAACTACGCATCTCACCTTTTCTGATCTGAATGCCCCGTCTGCAGTTAACTGTTCGACAACACAACATTCTAAAACTGGCTAATTTTGAGTCGTCCTATCGGTCCTTATGTCGACTGTTGGATCTGAGGCTGGGCTTAAAAAGGCTAAAATCCTAAATCAGCACTCCTACTCTGTGAGATACGTGATACATACGACCCCTGCTCTTTTCCTACCCATCATGCCCCTGGAGCTCACCCCCTCCCTTAGCCCATTTGCGGATGGAAATAGCTTGTCTGTGACACTTGGCTCCTGAGCGCCAGGGCAGCTTTAAATCAAATCAAAATGTTTTTGTCCCATGCTTTGTAAAACAACAAGTTCAGACTAACAGTAAAATGCTTAGTTGCGGGCCCTTCCTAACATTGCAGAGAGCCTAGGAAAATTATCTACAAATAATGACAAGAGGAATAGAAATACAATAAGTGATGATAACTTTGACACAGACAGGGTACCAGTACAGAGTCGATGTGCAGGGGTACGACGTAATTGAGGTAGATACATGATTTACATATACAGTAGGTTGGGGTAAAGTGACTTGGCAACAGGATAGATAATAAACAGTGTCACCAGCAAAGCACGCCTACACCATCACACCTCCTCCTCCATGCTTCACTGTGGGAACCACACATGCGGAGATCATCCGTTCACCTACTCTGCGTCTCACAAAGACATGGCGGTTGGAACCAAAATAAATAAATAATTGGACTCATCAGGCCAAAGGACAGATTTCCACCGGTCTAATGTCCATTGCTCGTGTTTATTGGCCCAAGCAAGTCTCTTCTTCTTATTGGTGTCCTTTAGTAGTGGTTTCTATGCAGCAATTCGACCATGAAGGCCTGATTCACGCAGTCTCCTTTGAACACTTGATGTTGAGATGTTACTTACTTGAACTCTGCAAAGCATTTATTTGGGCTGCAATGTATGAGGCTGCTAACTCTAATGACTTATCCTCTGCAGCAGAGATAACTCTGGGTCTTCCTTTCCTGTGGCGGTCCTCATAAGAGTCAGTTTTCTCATAGAGCTTGATGGTTTATGCGACTGCACTTAAAAGAAAATTTCAAAGTCCTTGAAATGTTCCATATTGACTGACCTTCATGTCTTAAAGTAATGTTGGACTGTCATGTCTCTTTGCTTGTTTGAGTTGTTCTTGCCATAATATGGACTTGGTCTTTTACCAAATAGGGCTATCTTCTGTATACCACCCCTACCTTGTCACAACACAACTGATTGGCTCAAACGCATTAAGAAGGAAAGAAATTCCACAAATGAACAAGGTACACCTGTTAATTGAAATGCATTTCAGGTGACTACCTCATTAAGCTGGTTGAAATAATGTCAAGAGTGTGCAAAGCTGTGATCAAGGCAAAGGGTGGCTGCTTTGAAGAATCTCAAATATGAAATATATATTTAATTTGTTTAATACTTTTTTGGTTACTACATGATTCCATATGTGTTATTTCATAGTTTTGCTGTCATCACTATTATTCTACAATGTAGAAAATAGTAAGAATAAAGAAAAACCCTGGAATGAGTAGGTGTGTCCAAACTTTTGACTTATTTTAGATACATTTCACTTTACGATCACTGGGGACAAATGTGAAACCAGTCATATGGCAGCAAATTGAAGCATATCAATGTATCACTTTTTCCACAGCGCAGTTTATGAAATGCTGGCGTCATAACTTGGGGTGAAATTTTGAGACCCAGGCTATAGGCTTCTGTAGCCATGCGCAAATGACAAATGATAGCGCCAAACCTGTCAAGTTGATTCATGATTTCTAGAATGTTTTTAATTATATGCCTAGACTTATCAGCATTTTTTCAAGTTGTAATGTATTAGCCACTATCGGTAGGCACAGTCAGTTTTACCCACATACATGTATACCAATCACGGACTTTAGTGTTAGTTCCATTACATCGTTAGTTGACCTTAAGTTCCTCTGTCACGTTCGTGTGGTTGTTCCAGAGGATCGCTAGCAATAGTGGACCATATTAGGATAATGTATTAAAAGTTGTGTAATCATTTTCGTACATGTAGCCTATTTGACTCATTATGGAATGCAAACCATACCTAGCAGTTTAAACCTGGAGCACGCTTCACAACGACTCAACTATTGCCATCACAGATCCATTAATAGTGAGAATAATTAGGGTAGATATATATATTTTAAAAAAAAATCTCTATATATTTACCAATATATTTGTCCAAATTACTTTTTGTATTATTTAGAAATAGTTTAACCCTTAATAATATACAAGGTCAGGGTATTTTTAAAACGTTTAGTTAGTGCTTAAGGTGACAAATATGCATATTTGCATTGCTTTCTTTAATTGATCCCTAATATCCTTAAACCGTTCTCTCCATGTATTTTTGTGAGTCCGTCGAGAATTTTTTTTAAATAAAAAAAATGTTTCAACAAATTTAAAGGGATGGCTTTAGATAATGCACTGAAAACCCTACTAAATGAAAACTCCACGAGAAAATCTGGTGGCCAGCAATTTGGGATTATTTTCAGCAGTTGAGTAAATTGTATTCAGCGTGCCCAAGGAAACCACATGCAAAGCCCATTATGCACCTGCATAAGGAAAGTCTGAATACCTACTAAAAACTACTAAGAAGTGCATTAGAAAGGCGTACATTTCCTAAGTCTGAATCGGGCCCTATGCGAATTAGAGTGGGTCCAGGGTGTCTGGGATGATGGTGTTGATGTGAGCCATGACCAGCCTTTCAAAGCATTTCATGTCTACAGATATGATTGCTACGGGGCAACAGTCATTTAGACAGGTTACGTTGGCGTTCTTGGGCACAGGGATTATGGTGGTCTGCTTAAAACATGTAGATATTACAGACTGGGTCAGGGTGAGGCTGAAAATGTAATTGAAGACACTTGCCAGCTGGCCGTTGGATGTTCTGATTACACGTCCTGGTAATCCGTCTGGCCCAGCGGCCTGGTGAATGTTGACCTGCTTAAAGGTCTTACTCACGTCTTTACCTTGCGTTGAGATGATACAGTTTGCCATGACTAGCCTGTTCACTCAGACGGTTGTTGTTTGGCAGAGGAAAAAATCTGAGCAGGACTGAAAGCTAAACAGTTCGCTCAGATGGGAACTGATTTCTCATTCTGGAGTGGAATCCCTCCCGCCACATTTCTGCCAGCCCAGAATGTAAATAGACAGGAACTCCTGGGGTAGGGGTGAATTGTGAAATGGAGAAAAGAGAGAGAACTGAGGGGTTTCAGCTCCAAAACAGAGTTTATCTATCAACATTCAGACATTATGCTGAGAACATTTAGTATGCACGAGCCCATCCATTCACCACATGAAAGCCCATTGGGAGCATTGCCCAGTGATCACACAAGGAAACATCAGTGTGAATGGTGCACTTGACTGTCGGCCTACTCTCTTCCACACAAAACACCCATCCACACAGCATGTCTGACTTTCACGCTCTCCACTCATTAACAAAAGATGGTATAATAAGACGGTATGGTAAGGAATACTTTTTTTGGGGGGGGGGGGCTAAATATGAGAGGTAATTCAGTCACCCTCATAAACACAGTCTGGCTTTTTACTGCAGCCAGTCAGGTTTTTACTGCAGCCAGTCAGGTTTTTACTGCAGCCAGTCAGGTTTTTACTGCAGCCAGTCAGGTTTTTACTTGCACGTTTACCCCGTGTGCACCTGATGTTACACCTACTACTCTAACATCTACATGTTCCCTTGTCATCTAAATTAATCAATCACAGGGCTTTTATGCTGAGGGCCCAGATGAGCAGAGACAAGCCTCCTTTCCCCTCCCTGTGACCTAAATGCAGCTGCTTTCCCCCTCTCAGTAAAAAGGGCCGCTATGGGATCACATCAAAAACCAAGCCCTCTGCACTGTGAAGGCAATTTAATATCCACAAACAAATGAATAGGTAAACACACAGAGCGGAGGTGTAAACCTTATGAGGTGCAGTGTTTCATCATTTACATATGATCAGTTTAGAAATTGTCTCATCTCTCAATCTCTCAGCCCAGCGAACAATTCTAGGGATGTATTTGTAATGCTACCCGTAATGTTCCCCTAATGTTTGAGTGTCCAGTTTTTCCATTAGTTAGGGGTACATTCTGTTTGCTAGAAAACTTTTTTAGCATGTCCTGGTGTCAAAAGCTATGTTTTACATTAAGGGAATGTTCTCTTCTCTTATCTAGGACATTGTTCAAATGTTCTCAGAATACACAACATTCATGTTCTAGATGTGTTTTAAGGGACGTTTCAAGAACATTCATGTGTCCAGTTTTCTGAGTGTAAGGAGAGTAATTCCAACAATGTCACATCAAACACACACAGAACATGGTTGCCATGTTCTCACAACATAATTTAAACTCAGCAAAAACAGAAACGCCCTCTAGCTGTCAACTGTGTTTAATTTCAGCAAACTTAACATGTGTAAATATTTGTGTGAAGATAACAAGATTCAACAACTGAGATATAAACTGAACAAGTTCCACAGACATGTGACTAACAGAAATGGATAATGTGTCCCTGAACAAAGGGGGAGGGTCAAAATCAAAAAGTAAGAGTCAGTATCTGGTGTGGCCACCAGCTGCATTAAGTACTGCAGTGCATCACCTCCTCATGGACTGCACCAGATTTGCCAGTTCTTGCTGTGAGATGTTACCTTACTCTTCCATCAAGGTTCCTGGACATTTCTGGGGGGAATGGCCCTGGTCCTCACCCTCCGATCCAACAGGTCCCAGACGTGCTCAACCATCACCCCTGCTGAGATAAAACCGTGACTCGTCAGTGAAGAGCACTTCTTGCCAGTCCTGTCTAGTCCAGCGACGGTGGGTTTGTGACCACAGGCGACGCTGTTGCCGGCGATGTCTTGTGAGGACCTGCCTTACAACAGGTCTAAAAGCCCTCAGTCCAGCCTCTCTCAGCCTATTGCAGACAGTCTGGGCACTGATGGAGGGATTGTGCGTACCTGGTGTAACTCAGGCAGTTGTTGTTGCCATCCTGTACCTGTCCTGCAGGTGTGATGTTTGGATGCACCGGTCCTGTGCAGGTGTTGTTACGTGGTCTGCCACTGTGAGGATGAGCAGTTGTCCATCCTGTCTCCCTGTAGCGCTGTCTTAGGCGTCGCACAGTACGGACATTGCAATTTATTGCCCTGGCCACATCAGCAGTCCTTATGCATGCCTAAGGCACGTTCAAGGAGATGAGCAGGGACCCTGGGCATCTTTCTTTTGATGTTTTTCAGAGTTTGTAGAAAGGCCTCGTTAGTGTCCTAAGTTTTCATAACTGTGACCTTAATTGCCTACCATCTGTAAGCTGTTAGTGTCTTAATGACCATTCAACAGGTGCATGTTCATTAATTGTTTATTGAACAAGCATGGGAAACAGTGTTTAAACCCTTTACAATGAAGATCTGTGAAGTTATTTGGATTTTTACAAATGATCTTTGAAAGACACGGTCCTGAAAAAGGGACATTTATTTTTTTGCTGAGTTTATTAGTGTTCTAGACACATTTCATGGGAATGTTGCATTTCTGTGTACTGGATCAGTTGTCAGGACATTGCCCGATGGCCCTAAATGAACATCGCCAACATTTAACTCAACATTTCCTCCTCTTAGATTTGAACTCACAACCTTTTGGATGTAAGATCATTCAGGTCTTACTGCTACAATGTCTCTGTCAGTTAACAATTAAATCAATCTTTGATCATTGACTTGATTTACTTATGTCAACAATTGATTGGATTTTAGGATAATGGAAATGGCTGCAGTTTTACGGTCCCCTAACCAATTGTGCTATTATGCATTTTTCCTGTGTTATTTGTAACTTATTTTGTACTTAATAGTTTCTGACATCATCTCGTATGTCCGAAAATAGCTTCTCGATATCAGGACAGCGATTACTCACCCCGTACTGGAAGAATATTCTTTTTATTCAATGAGTCGGATGCAAAGGATTTACTCCAGACACCAGACAAGGCCCTCATCCTCGTCATTCGCAGGAGAAAGTAACAGAGATATCGGGTCACGTAGGTCTGGGTGCCTTGTAAGGATCCGACGGCGAGTGGGTTAAATCTGCCTTTACCATCGATCCTATTAGCCAGCGTACAATCACTGGATAATAAAATAGACTAACTACGAGGACATTAAAAACTGTAATATCTTATGTTTGACCGAGTCGTGGCTGAAAGACGACATGAATAACAGACAGCTGGTGGGTATTACGCTTTTTCGGCAGGATAGAACAACAATTTATCATCAGGTAGAACGGAAAACCAGCAAGCACCCTGTAGAGTAATAGTTTAATTCCTAGTTTAATTCCTCTGCCCTAGAGGAGGACAGTGGGTGGTCATCATTGGTGCCTGTGATCGAGACCCGCTAAGCGAGTCACCCTACTCTTGTATTCTTAAAAAGTAAAAGTGCATCCATCTAGGTCGGCGGAGGAAGAAACAGGCGCAATAGATTATGGTCATTGTAGTTAATTACCACATTCTTACGCTGAACGTTGGTAAGGCTTGGAGTTGCTGTGGCATAGTAGTTTGTGCTACTCAACAGCACCTGTATATAACAATTTGTTTTTACCAAATAGACTGTTTAAAAACAGTGAATATCAGTGTATCTGTCACTGGTACTATGCTGGTGGACATATCTAACAAATGGAAAATAGTTGGCAGGTACCTGGGGTTTGAGTCTGATAATTCAACTTGGTCTGGTCCACAGAATTAATAGTAGTATTTTTTTCCCCACAGATGGCCTGCTTAGCTGCTTAAAATTCTTACAAGCTTGTTTTGGCTGGTCTGTAGCTTACTCTTTACATGTTTGGGGCTGCTGGTGAACCATGATGTGCAGGCATAATCAAAAGTGACAATGGACTAGCGCACTTGCCAGTCTTTAGGGTGTCGTTGTCAGCCCGTTTCGAGGATGCTGGAATTATATTTTGGATGACGTGTGCATGTCTACAGGAGCCGTTTGAAGTAGCCTAATCAGATGAACACATTGTGACTGGTTGTGCTTATTATGCCCTATATCAAATGTAATACATTTTAAAAAGTTAAAATGACAGTATTTTGGCTATATTGAAGTCTTGGGTTCAAGGTGCGAGAGGAATAGCCGCTCGGATTGGAGAGGAGGCAGAGCAGCGCATGCAATAAGCCTTCATGAATAACTGGGCCTGCCCGGCCTACAACAGACAGCACATCTCAGTATTCAAGGGAGAAATACAGCCGAAACTGGCCTGCTACTGTGCCTTTCTAGACATTATAAAAACTGTGGAGAGCACACCCACAACTGATCCAAATGGAATGAAACATCGAAAAATCACAGGGCTGTTGGGCCGTTATTCAAATGACATTTTTTCCACCTGCTGTGCCTCCATTGTCACTATGACTGGTGGATAGGGGGCCAGACAGACAGACTGGTTAGACTGTATTGACCTGTGGTGTAGTAAAAAGGTAGCGTGCGGAAAAGCGTAGTGCATCAGGGAAGCACCTGAACACCTTGATATGGGGAAGGCGCGTGAAAGCAGGTGAGGACATTTGTCGAGGATGGAAGAACTTGGATGGTAAAACCAGCAAAAAAGCAAACAGACCAGGGGGGGAAAAAAAAAAAAAAAAAAAAAAAACACACTACCCCCTCCCGTGTCCAATAATAATAAAAAAAATAACACACACACAAACCCCCCAAAAAATAACACACACAACCCCCCCATTGTTCATTTCTCAATCAACTTGCATGAGAAAGAGGTCGTTTAGGGTGACGATCTACAGAGAGTTAACGTCTCTGTGGTGAACACCTCTCCCTCAAGGCCGTTTGCATTCAACCCAACATGCAACAAATCGACTGTCCTCTTTGCCTGTGGTGACATTGTCGCAACATGAAAAAGCCGAGCGATTTCATACAGCTGAATATCACTCAGACATGTCTGAATTAAAAATATTTTTTGTTGTTGTTGTACCATATAGCTTTGTATTGAAAGGAGCTTGGAGTCCCAAGGCAGATGGTCACTGCTGTGATGTGGTGAAGCAGCGGTCGAGACGCTGGAGCATCAGTTGATAGAGGAATATATCCCAGACACGGTTATTCATTGATCTGGCAGTGAGTTTGTATTAGAAACCCTGTGAAATGCCTTTCCCTCTTACAAGCATGCAAATGAGTAATGAAAAGAACATAAATCTAGCAATTTTATACAAAACATTTATAGAGCTAGGATTTCCTCAAAACGTACACAAAGTGTGACACACCAGGCCCGTGTCTACAGGCAGACAAGGGGTTGGTGTGTGGGTGCTGGGCGGGCTGGAAGCATGTACACACACGGCTGAGATGGCTCGGTGACCTGGACAGGGCCTCCTCCTTGTGGAGGCAGGGCACGGTGTTCTCTTCCAGGTGAACAGGCACATGAAACATACGCGATGGGGCAGGCCCCAGTGAGGCCTTGGCAAGGGTCACCGGGTCCGTGTCACAGCCTCTTCACCTGCACCACTTACAAGGGGAACCCTTGAAAGAGCATGTCCAGACACATCACCTCATATTATTCCTGAAGGACCTATATGCCCCCTAGTGAAGACATACGGTAATAACATCCCTTGTTCCAGTACAGCAATGAAAAATTACTTTTGAAACACTACCAGTCAAAATAGAACACTGATTATTCTGAGAGCATGTGCTGGATGGAACCTTAGAACAAGACTACAGTTGAATACACTAATGGACATATCAATAAACACAATAAAGTATCAGTAAATGTGAGATGGTAAGATTGAGTGTAAAAACATTGGCTCCTATTTTTAGTGTGGACCGACCAACACAACCCTTTATTCCTGCTGGCCAGGGAAAAGCCACCAGCATCGATGTCTGTCACCCCTGGGGTGGGAGAACTTATTTAGCCTCTGTCAGAGCCAGCAGACAGAAGGGAGATCACATAATCATCAGTGGTCTCCCTGGCTTCACCTGCACTTTAAAGCCTAAATCAACAAGGATAATAATCCTGATGAAAATATTAATGGCTACTCTTCTGTTTATGTTGAACTCCAGTGAGAACGTCTACAATACATATGATTTACTGGCTGCCTCTACAGCCTGATCAAACTGTTGAACACTTAACAGTGCTAAAATACAGGAAGAGCTCAGACTTCAGCTTGCTGACTCTCGTGATTCGGCCCCTTTTGCTGCAGGCACTACCTTCAATGTCCAAACCATTAGTGATTTCTGTAATGCTAAAGTGGCGCTCTAGGGCAACCATTTCCCTTGCATTAATGTCCTACTTCCACTGCAGTGAAACAAAGGCTTATCCTAATGCCTCAGTCTACCTCAGCATGCTCCCTAAACAACTCCGGTTAGGATCTGGAGGGCAGCACAAAGAACCAAAAGGAGAAACGGATCCCGTTCCACATGTACATTTTTAAAGCAGAACAATTTATTATCAAGTACAAGAATATCAAACAAAGCAGAAAAAAAATCCATCAGGTTCACAAAATTGTTTTGCCACAATCTGCGTCACTTTTGTTCGGTACAGTACAGAGAATGACTTATCAAGATTGCCGATTTTTCCACCTTAGCTTATATTTTAAGTTCTTGCTTTATTTTGTAAATGTGGAACTGCGCTGCTGACACCAGAGCAGAGTAAAAGGCGATTGACAGGAGTGTTTGGGTGTCAAGAGTTCGTAAAGTGCTTTTGCCCCTTTAATACTGGTCAGTCAGTCCTTAAACAGGGCAATGGTTCCGAAGTCTTCTGTGGGCCAGGAGAAACTAGTCCACATAGGAAGAGGGGTGCCCCGCCTTACTGCCAGTCAAAGGAGCGCTTCACCAGGCGGTAGAAGTTACGATTGTGCTCCCGGAGGTAGGAGCGTAGCTGTTGCAGCACGGTACTGTTGACGGCCGGGTGGGGACGCCCTTTGGACTCGTGCAGGCAGCGTTCTCGCCCCTCACTCCGGATGCAGAAGAACCCCTTGGTCTGGTTGAAGTAGAAGTTGGACGACATTATCCTGGGGGGCAGGTTGAGGAAACGCTCTACTTTCTGCAGCTCGGGAAGGGGGTCCCGGATCAAAGTGTCCCCATCGACGATGTGGATCTGCTCCAGAGGGAAGTGGCGCAGCCAGTTCCTCATATGCACGTCGTAGAAGCTACGCTGGATGGCCTTGTAGCGGGTGTTGAGCGCTCCGCTGCGCACCAGCAGATTCTCAATGGCCTGCACTGGCTTGTGGTTCTCCAGGCGGTTGAAGTAGACCTGGGTGTAGTCTGAGACGACGCGTTCAGTTGGGTCCCGCAGGATCAGCAGCAGCTTGATGGAGGAGTTCATGGCACGGATGCGCTCTGGCGCCAGGGAAGAGGTGAAATAGCCTGGCGTCTTCTCCACTGTGATCTGGTGCGGGTAGGAATAGGGCATCAGCTCACGGTACCAGTCAAAGCCCTTGGCGTAGTTCTCGTCCCAGTCGAAGAAGTGCACCTCTGTGGCGGCGGCAGCGACCTCAGGGTGGATATCTAGCATCTCCAGCAGGGCGCGTGTCCCCCCCTTGCGCACCCCAATGATGATGCTGTGGGGGGCATGTTTGCTAGTCCCCGGGGGTGGAGACAGAGTGACATTGGCAGTGACTCCAGGGCCCAGATCCAGACTCTGAACAAACTCCAATGGGGCAGCATAAGTCTGGAGAACCAGGAGGAACACCGACACCAACAAGCAGGCCATGGTGAGGGAGGATGACGAGAAGAGAAAAATAGAGGAGAGGGGATGGTCAGAGAGACAGGAGAGCAGTGGATCAGGTTTAGCTGTGGATCAGAGCCATCTCTTTGTGATCAAAGCTCACATGAACAGAGCTGCTGTCTTCGTCTGCCATCGAGCATGAGGAGGAGAAATCACAGCCAGTCCAGAGCACATCTGCAGAGACAGAAGGAAGAAAAATGTACTTAGGTCTTCCCATTTGATTATCATGAAAAGCTAGCATAGCCCAAAGGCAATTTCTCTAACCTGGCAAAGCTTTCCAGTAATTAATAGAATACAAGTCTGTCTCAAGTGTTCTCTCTTTTCGTTATTATTATTCATCTCACTCGGTTTCAAATGTTTTCCTTCCATCTCCCCCTCGTCTCTCTCCTTTCCGTATCAGGAGTCACTTGTTTTAATTATATGGTGTAATTTCACTGGCTGAAAAATATTTAGATCTCTCAGCCACATTTGTGGGATGAACTATGCAAGTGTCTGGCTCTGGGCCAAAACATAGGCCACACTACTTAAATGTTGTTTTACCGGGGGTCATAATCCTCACTCAAATCAATACACTTAACCTTCAACCGGGAACATTTCAATGAAGACAGCAGGGGTAAGTGTAAAGGACAAAGTGTGACTGTAGAAATAAGAAGAGCTTTTAAGTTCTGGATACTGTACCTTCTGATTTTCTATACATGTGAAGCAAGATCAAAAACAAGACCAAGAGAACTAGGACAGGAGGACTTGGATTGAAAAATACTGGATAGACTCTGAACAGCCATAACATTTCAGTCCTCCTGACCTTATGTCTTCCCAAATGCTTTCATCAGGGAAACAAACTACGGGAGAGGTCGATTCCTCCATGCAAGTCAAAATAACTGCTCTGTTGCATAAACATTAAATACCAGCAAAAGGTCATGGTAAGGCTCTCTAAATAAACTCCCAGAATCATTATCCGGCTGAAAATAGGCTTCCCTGCTGGGAAGAAAAAAAAACCCAGCATAGGCTGGTCATGCTGGTGACCAGCCGCTACCGTGTTATGGACACTGGTAGTCTCTCGTGGAAAGACTACGTAAACATAAATGGTACCATAGATCTGTCACGATACGTGATGCGTGAGATCCAGTAGTATTAGTTCCGGTGTTAGTTTTTTTTCCGCCACTGGTTATTTGGACAAAAATAAATTTAAAATTATTATTATATATATCACAAGCATACCAGTCATGCTGGTCACCAGCAAAACTAGCATCAATTCAGCTTGCAAAGTTATGTTTTATTCCTATTGGGATCCAGTCAAAGTGGGGATATCCAAGAATCGGAACGTGTATTCACCCACAATCTGCATTCAGAATGACAGCCAGGCTTAGAAAGATTTAGAAATACCTAAACCATCTAAAACAGGAACAACCATTTCAGCAATGGTTGCAATAAGTCCTAACAGATTGGATTAGTTTAGAAAAATATATATGTTAATCATGTTTGTGTAGCATAAGATTGAATTAATTCAATGTATACGCAAAAGAAAAAGGTGGAAAAGTACCAAATTGTCATACTTGAGTACAAGTAAGACACCTTAAAAGACTCAAGTAAGAGTCACACAGTAAAATACTACTTGAGTAAAAGTATTTGGTTTTAAATGTACGTAAAAGTATAAATCATTTTAAAATGTCTTATATTAAGCAAACCAGAAGACACATTTTTCTGTTTTTTAATTTACGGACAGCCAGGGTCAACACTCAGACATCTCTTACAAATGAAGCATTTGTGTTTAGTGAGTCTGCCAGATCAGAGGTAGCAGGGATGACCAGGGATGTTCTCTTGATAAGTGAGTGAATTAGACAATTTTCCTGTCCTGCTAAGCATTCAAAATGTAACGAGTACTTTTGGGTGTCAGGGAAAATTGTAAGAAGTAAAAAAGCACATTATTTTCATTAGGAATGTAGTGGAGTAAAAGTTAAAGTTCTCAAAAATATAAATAGTAAAGTACAGATACCCCCCCAAAATGACTTAAGTAGTACTTTAAAGTATTTTTTACTTAAAGTACTTTACACCACTGCTAAAAATATATTGAAACAAACTATTCTAAAAAGCTAACGGCAATAGACCATGCTGGTAAATATGATAATGATTTACATTTAAGACATTTAGTAGGACGCTCTTATCCACAGCGACTTACAGGACAAATTAGAGTTAAATGACTTGCTCAAAAGGTACAAGTAGATTTTTCACCTAGTTGGCTCAGGGATTCGAACCAGTGACCTTTGGTTACTGGCTCCACGCTTTTTACCGCTAGGCTACCTGGGCATGGTTTTGCAGACCAGCTTGACCATGCTGGACTAGCATAGATCAGCTTGGTCACCAGCATCACCTGCATAAGCTCGTCACCAGCATCACCAGCTGAAGCATCATGCTGGTCAGACCACCTTGACCTGCTAGACCATGCTGGTCAGACCAGCTAGACCAGCATGGTCACCAGCATACGCTGGTCACCAGCATCACTAGCTTGACCAGCTAGTCAGCCAGCCTAACCATCTAAACCATTCTGGTCAACTAGTATAACCAGCTAGACCATGCTGGTCAGTCCAGCATCCAATCAGCACTGACCATACTGGACCAGTTTCAAATATATGCTGGTCTATGCAGTTGTTTTTCTTCTTCAGCAGGGTTGTTGACAGAATATGACTTTACTCCACCCACTTTGCTGTTGCCCAATATTAAAATCAACCACTAGCATGGCCATGAATGAATAAGCAGAAAGTGATTGTTAAAGAACAGCCACAGCTCACTCTGGATTAAGCTCTCTAGGTAGCTAAGGACTTGGGCAATGTATAGGGCTGTGGCTAGGTAGCTAAGGGCTTGGGCAATGTATAGGGCTGTGGCTAGGTAGCTAAGCGCTTGGGCAATGTATAGGGCTGTGGCTAGGTAGCTAAGCGCTTGGGCAATGTATAGGGCTGTGGCTAGGTAGCTAAGCGCTTGGGCAATGTATAGGGCTGTGGCTAGGTAGCTAAGCGCTTGGGCAATGTATAGGGCTGTGGCTAGGTAGCTAAGCGCTTGGGCAATGTATAGGGCTGTGGCTAGGTAGCTAAGCACTTGGGCAATGTATAGGGCTGTGGCTAGGTAGCTAAGCGCTTGGGCAATGTATAGGGCTGTGGCTAGGTAGCTAAGCGCTTGGGCAATGTATAACCCCACCTCTTTAAGGAATACCTAGGATAGGTTAAGTAATCCCTCTCACCCCACCCCCCTAAGTTTTAGATGCACTATTGTTAAGTGACTGTCCCACTGGATGTCATAAGGTGAATGCACCAATTTGTAAGTCGCTCTGGATAAGAGCGTCTGCTAAATGACTTAAATGTAAATGTAAAATGTACTAGGTAGCTAAGCGCATGGGCAATGTATAGGGCTGTGGCTAGGTAGCTAAGAGCTTGGGCAATGTATAGAGCCGTGGCTCGATATGATGTTTGGGACTCGGAGTAGGTATGGCCGCTGGGGCAGGGGCTAGGTATGGGGACTGGGTTTAGGGAATGCAGCCCTGGGGGCTGGACCTGCCCTGCAGCACTGTGGGTAGAGGAAAAGGTGCTCTACTGTAAACGTCTGTGCAGGGAGCCACTTATGCGCTGTGACAGGCGAGCTTGCCTGTCAGTGTTTCAATAGTGGAGAGCTGCCAAGTCCAATGCTAACAGCCAGGCGCGCTTCCTGTCTTATCCAATTCCCCTCGCTCCCTCTCAGCACACCGTCACCTGGAATGAGCCATTGTTTCAAATCCCGCTGGGCCGCAATGCTTTATTCAAGACGTGATGCATATCTTCATGGCTTTTTTTCCGTCACACAGCTGCCCGGCACACGATCTCAGTATCTGGGAGAGCATTTAACTAAAACTATTGACTGAATACTGAGGGAGAGAGAAAGGGAGTACTGGCAGGTTACAGACAAGACAATGGCATTGATTTATAGTCCCGAACTAGGTAAGAGGTCACGTTGTAGTTGGCTGAGTAAAACAACTACGATAAAATATACAGTGCCTTCGGAAAGTTCAGACCCCTAGACTTTTTCCACGTTGTTACATTACAGCCTTATTCTAAAATGGATTAAATAACACAATTTCCTCAGCAATCTATACACAATACACCATAATGACAAAGAAAAAACAGGTTTTTAAAAACTTTTGCACATTAAAAAGAAAAATACCTTATTTACATAAGTATTCAGACCCTTTGCTATGAGACTTGAAATTGAGGTCAGGTGCATCCGGTTTCCATTGATCATCTTTGAGAGGTTTCTACAATTTGATTGGAGTCCACCTGATTTAAATTCAATTGTTTTGGACAGGATTTGGAAAGGCACACCTGTCTATATAAAGGTCCCACAGTTGACAGTGCATGTCAGAGAAAAGAAACCAAGCCATGAGGTTGAAAGGATTGTCCATTGAGCTCCCAGAGGATTGTGTCGAGGCACAAAACTGGGGAAGGGTACCAAAAAAAAATGTCTGCAGCATTGAAGGTCCCCAAGAACACAGTGGCCTCCATCATTCTTAAAAAGAAGAAGTTTGGACCCACTAAGACTCTTCCTAGAGCTGGCCGCCTGGTCAAGCTGACCAATCAGGGGAGAAGGGCCTAGGTCAAGGAGGTGACCAAGAACCCGATGGTCAATGACAGCTCTAGAGGTCCTCTGTGGAGACAGGATAACCTTCCAGAAGGCCAACCAGCTCTGCAGCTGGTTGGGCCTTTATGGTAGAATGGACAGACGGAAGCAACTCTTTAGTAAAAGGCACGACAGCCTGCTTGGAATTTGCCAAAAAGGAACCTAAAAACACTCAGAACATGAGAAATAAGATTCTCTAGTCTGATGAAACCAAGACTGAACTCTTTGGACTGAATGCCAAGCGTCACGTCTGGAGGAAACCTGACAACGTCCCTACGGTGAAGCATCATGCTGTGGGGATGTTTTTCAGCGGCAGGGAATGGGAGACTAGTCAGGATCGAGGCAAAGATTAATGGAGCAAAGCACAGAGAGATCCTTGATGAAAACCTGCCCAGGACCTCACTGTTAATTACGATAAATTAACTAATATATATATATTTTTTTGCCTTGTCATTATGGAATATTGTGTGTAAATTACAATTTAATTCAAAGCTGTAACGTAACAAAATGTGGAAAAAGTCAAGGGGTCTGAATACTTTCCGAAGGCACTAACTCTTAAGGCAAGTTAGTTTACTCGCCCTGAAAAAGAATGTGCTACAAACAGCTTCATGTTTTACATCTGCAATCGTTTAGCTATGCCTACATATGACAAATGACCCAACTATCACACACATACAGCACAATTCACTGACCTGTGATCTCATTTTACAGTTTGTCAGAGGCTGCAGACACTGTGGCTTATCTCATAGCATTACCACTGAGAGCCTGAGCCAGCGTAGCTCATGGTTCTACCCTACTATTCATCATCCTAGCAGGCACAGCGGGAGAAACAACAGGTTTTCTGCTCCACGGGAACCCAGCTCCCACTAATTACTCAAACCAGCCAGCCAGCTATATCTAAGGCAGGAGCCAGAACAAACCCTCATTCATATTCAGTGGGTTCCCCGTTCAGTAACATGTGGTGAGCAGCAGGTATTGTACTGCAGAGTTAGTTTTCTTAATGACACCTCAGTGGTCTGTTCATCCAGAACAATTATTGATTCTATGGAGCTTGATTACCAAACCCTTTGTACAATCAAAACAGTACCATTTTTGTGCCTGGTTCAGTTGCGGCGATTTACTATTGATATGTAGGTATGTAGAGATGCCCTCTTTTTCCACACACACACACACACACACACACACACACACGGCTCAGAATATCGGCTGGTATTGCGTGAATGTAATCCATGTGTTTGATACCATTCTATTCATTCTGTTCCAGCCATTACTATGAACCCGTTCGCCCCAGTTAAGGTGCCACCAGCCGCCTGTGACACACACACACACACACGCGCGCGCGCGCGCACACAAGCACTGTAACACACTGCACTTAGTGATGAGAAGACTCGTTCAGTCAAAAAAAAAATAGACTAATTTTGTTCATTTGAGTCGGTAACGCCCAGCGTATGCAGGACCCTCTACCGGTGAACTGAAAACTACAAAGAAACATAATTCTCTCGATCACATGCCGTTCACCATAAGGGGCTGATTGGAGCTGTCGTTTGTGACTGAGACTTGTAAAAGTGTGCTTTAAACAACGTACATTTATTGATTGCTAGGGATACAAATGAGATTATTTTTTAGTACATTTTAAACAAGGTGTAGTTGTGGCTGCAAACTGGACTAGATTGTGAACGACTAGGCGGAATTAATTACTTGATTGCCGTGAGGATGATTGCATTATTTGTGCAACATTATTTGCAAACTGCAGCACCCCAAACAATTAGTTCTTGAGTTCGAGTTTGTTGAGCAGAGGCCGTGTATGTTTTGGCTCTACAAAATGTCCATCATCATGTTATATTAATTGCACCATGTGATCAATTATCAGCTCTAAACATGTTTTTTTCATTCTCTATGCTGCCTGCAGCCTCATCTATTTTGCCTGTGCGCATATACAACCGTTGTTTGTCGGAGCACGTCTCCAGAGTCAGAGGGGCGCATATTAAAAACCCTGCTGTAGAATTCATTGAGGCCAGCAGGTCAAACTAAAACTAAAGACTCAAATGAAGGAGCCATTCAGAAAAACAAATCATGACACTAGTCTGTATAGAGAGTTGTCCATAAAAAACGAAAATCATTCGCAAACTGCATATCACTAACTGAACTGTGCTAGACTACACTAGTCGCACTGGCCCTTTCTGTGGGCCACTGGGCCGTACTGTGCCGGATGGCCCTCGGCCAGGCTCCAGGGGCCTGTTACCATGGTGAGGAATAGCCAAGCGGACCGGACGCCAGCGGAGTGTGGTGATAGATTATGTTGGGAGGTGGGACTCAAGCCCAATCAAAAACGCACCACCGCTCTTCTTGCGGAGGAGATGGAATGATCAAAACCAACTGCAGCTCACACACAGTGAGGTCAGGGCATGGAGCCATCCTTCCATCTTTCTTACGCTCCCCCCCCCCCATCTCGTTCATTCTGTTGTCACTGTCGTCTGCATAGCGAGATGTTACAAGACCTTAAACCCAGTGCCCATTCATCTACAGTACAAGCAGAAAGACTAATTGTCAGCTTTCTCCATTTCAAACGCACTCTCTTTTTCTCCCTCTTAGATGACTGATTACAACTTCAAAAACACACACACACGATGCCTTCATCGCGAAAGACCTGCAGTCCTTGACCCTAGGCTGGTTTACAGTTGGTCTATAGACATGTCTAAACAATTAGAATGTCTATTTTTTTTGATACCTTTGCTTTCAGGCCCACGTGGAAGGGATGGTATGGGGAGGGGGGTTCCTGGGTGGAGACATTTTGGATGGAAGGGAGGTTGGAGGCTCACTTTGTTAATGTTCCTTGACATACTAGGAAAGAACAATAAATATATTCTCTATTATATACACGCACACCAATACACTAGGTTCGCTAGGCAGCTAAAGTTAGCTAGGCTAGGTGTTACGGTTAGGGTGATGGTTAGGGTAAGGTCGTGGCGGGCTCCCGAGTGGCGCAGCAGTCTAAGGCACTGCATCACAGTGCAAGAGTAGTCACTACAGTCCCTGGTTCGATTCGAGGCTGTATCACATCCGGCCGTGATTGGGAGTCCCATAGGGAGGCGCACAATTGGCCCAGCGTGGTCCGGGTTTGGCCAGGGTAGGCCGTCATTGTAAATAACAATTTGTTCTTAACTGACTTGCATAATTAAATAAAGGTTACTTTTTTTTAAACAAGGTAGCATGCTAGTAGTTAAAGGGTTAGCTAACATGCTAGTTAAAATTTAGTAAGTAGTTGCAAAGTTAATATGTATCTAAAATGCTAAAGTTGTCCTTGTGAATCGAACCCGGAACGTTTGTAATTTACAGTGCTATTATTGTCTTAATTTAGAGTTTTACGGATGAGAAAATAAAACTTCTAATTTTCTGCACATGCTGGGGAATTGTTGCAATATTCAGGAGTGTTTTTAAAAATGTAACTAGGCAAGTCCGTTAAGAACAAATTCTTATTTTCAATGATGGCCTAGGAACAGTGGGTTAACTGCCTTGTTCAGGGGCAAAACAGATTTTTACCTTGTCAGCTTGGTGATTCGATCTGCCAACCTTTCGGTTACTGGCCAAACACTCTAACCACTAGGCTACCTGCCGCCCCAAAAGGGTACTTTGGTTTAGATGAGAAGTTGCTCACATAGTTGATTAACAGTTAGTTAAAAACATGCTTACTGACTACTGTGATATTTACTGAAATATTGCTGCTCAGCCAGAATGTAGAGTTGCCAAGCCATGGCCAAAGGTAAGACAATGTCAATGAAAAAGTAGAGTCTACAGACTCTTCTCAACTCCCACCAGTCTGAATAAGCCCTAAGCAACAGTATGAGCTAGAGCAATGGACTAGTAACCGAAAGGTTGTAAGATCAAAACCCCGAGATGACAAGGTAAAAATCTGTCGTTCTGCTCACTGTTCCTAAGGGAGTCATTGAAAATAAGAATTTATTGCAAACAGACCCGAAAGAAAGACTGGGTCGTGTTTATTAAGACCTTGAAGCAAAACATTTGTTTGTGCAACAGAAAACTGAAATTATATTTATGTCCAGGTTGTCCTTCCTTTTTTTTTTCTTCCCCCGTTTGGTTACTAATAAATATAACCCTGAACTCCTCGGTTGTTGTGGTTTACTGGATATTGCTACACTGACATATGCCACTAATGATGAATGTTTCAGAATACAGAAAAAAATAACATTTACACAGAACTCTATGGAGAAAATGTTAAGGGCACGTTAATTTCAATGTATGTGTCATTAAGCGCCAGAGAAAGAGTACAGTACAGAAGCTATTCAATAGCCCAGGTTCTTGCAACATTCCTTGTAGACACTCTTTTCCAGGGGCGGGAGGGGTTGGTAGGAGACTTGCTCGCTCATCAAATTGGCGTTAGACTCATGTATACCGTACCTACAGCACCCCCTGGTGGCCAGCAAGTAAACATCTGGCCATTTCTACCCACTTGGCAGCTAAACGATTTGCCAAATCAAAGTGTGTTAATCGCATACACAGCTCATCAAGTGTTACAGAGCGGGTGCAGCGAAATGCTTATGTCACTAGCTTCTGCCAATGCAGTAAGATGTCAAACAAGTACACAAATAATTCAATTGTGAAATAGACACAAAAGACACCAGAAATCAACAACGGCGGGAAGGAATCCAATTAACAATCCAAATAGCAGCAATCAAAATGCAATCTATACATATGTACACGGGGGAAATTTGCACAAGATATAGTACAACCAATATGTACAGCAGTATTAGAATGAGCTATATACAGTCTTTAGATAGCTACACGGACCGATGTCACCTTGCAACTTTATCAACCTTTTATTTCAACATTTGCACTCCCATGTACACACACACACACACACACACACACACACACACACACACACACACACACACACACACACACACACACACACTCACTCACTGTCACTCCAACGCAAATCTACCTCAATCTCTCCATTATCCCTGCACATGAACATGTGGTATTGAAATGAAAATATTTCCTGTATGTAGTATGCTTACTTGCCTACTTTGTGCATTTCATATTTTTCCAGTAATACATTGTTATTCATTATTGAATTGTTGGAAGTTTCAGTTAGCAAGAAAGGCATTTAACCGTACTTGTGCATGTGACAAAACATGAACTTAAATACAGTCTCCAGTGGTTCAATGTCTCTGTAACATGTGACAACAGTGTTGGCGGCGTGTGCGTATGATAGCTTGCGTGTGTGTTTTGTATGAGCGAGTGTGCATCACCTGGTAGACGACTGGTGATGGCTGTTCAACAGTCTGATGGCCTGTTAATATCAATAGGCCCTGAAATTAGTGATGAGCTTGGAGGTCACTATGGCGTTAAAAGCTGAGCTGCAGTCGATTAACAGCATTTCTCATATAGGTGTTCCTATTGTCCATGTGTAATAGGGCGGTGTGCAGTAGAGTGCGTCGGGTATGTTCCTTGACTAGCCTTTCAAGGCACTTCATGATGACAGAGTGCTACAGGGCGATTGTCATTTAGTTCAGTAGGCTTGCTTAGGTACAGGAACAATGGTGGCCATCTTGAAGTAAGCAGGGACGACAGAATGGGAAAGGGAGAGGTTGAGAATGTCCGTAAACACTCCAGCCAGCTGATCTACGCTTGCTCAGAGAACACGGCTTGGGATGCCTTTCCGGGCCGGCAGCCTTGCGAGGGTTCACACACTTGAAGGTACTACTCAAGTCGGCTACAGAGATCGGGAGCCCACAGTACTCGTCAGCAGTGGGGCCCCTGTCGGCGGCTCGGTGTCGTTTTCCTCGAAGAGGGGGGGGAAACAAAGAAAAAAAATGTGTTCCGCTTGTCTGGGAGTGAGGCGTCTGTGTCCACGATTGTCTGAAGTCCCTGCCACATGCATATTGTGTCAGACATAGTAGAATGTGTTTGTGAAATTCCAGGAGAATTTCTTACATTTTCTTTGTTAAAGTACCTGGCTACAATGAATGTGGCCTCAGGATATTCGGTTTCTGATTTGTTCAAAGTCCAGTGTAATTCATTGAGTGCCAGCATAGTGTCAGCTTGTGTGTGGTATTCCAGGTCAGGGGAACAGAAACTCTTGAGTGTTGGTACATTCCTACAATCACACCATGGGTTGTTAATCATGAAACACACTTCTGCTTTTAGCTTGATCAAGCACCTCCACTGTCAACAAAGTCTCGGTAAGGCAGAGTAAGTCACAGTCTCTCGTATCGCTCTGGTAGAAGATCCACGCTCTGAGCTCGCAAAGTTTTATTGTCCAGAGACTGTACATTAGCAAGTAGTATACTAGAAAGCCAAGGGTGGTTTGCCCTTTTCCTTAAAAATCGGACAAGAACTCCCGCTACCTTCCTCTTCTTTGGCGGTATCATTTTGGGAAAAAAGGCTTCCGTGATGAATGGAACTGGGGCTCCCGAGTGGCATAACAGTCTAAGGCACTGCTCTCAGTGCTAGAGGCTTCACTACAGGCCCTGGTTCGACTCCAGGCTGCATCACAACCGGCCGTGATTGGGAGTCACACAAGGTGGTGCAGAATTGGCCCAGCGTCATCCGGGTTAGGCAGTCATTGTAAATCAGAATTGGTTCTTAACCTTTTATTTAACTAGGCAAGTCAGTTAACTAAAAACTGCTGTAGTGCAGACAAAGGATCCAGCTCCGTAAAGTGGTGACCAATCTTCGATCTGATGTCCAGAAGTGCTTGTCGGTCATATTAAATTATACTAGAAACTTTCTGATCAAATAATGTAAAAAAAGAACACAAAAATAAACAATGACTGCAAAGTTCCCTGGGAGCTAGCAACATTGTCGGCACCATCTTGACAATGAACTTGTCACTCAACATTGTGTGAAACCTGGCTTGCCAGACTAGGAGTAATTCAGAGTAACCCAATAATTGATGCAAGCTTTGCTTCAACTCAAACCCACAAGCACTCCAACAACAAAACTTGATCCCAGTCTTCAAAACAACCAGCATCCCAAGATGTCCTTCACTCGATGAAGATGGTACCACACACACAGAAATATAAATCTTTTCATTCTATTTATAAAAAGGCACCACTTACGACAGCCTTCCCACATCTCCACTCCATATGCTAATTTTTGAATGACAACAGGCAGGGCGAAGGAAGAAAATCTTTGTTTTGGCTGAAATTGGGGAGCTGTTGGCAGCACGAGCTGGGAGAAAAGCGAGGAGCGGCAGCTATTAGGCTATTTCTGTAGCGCATGAGTAAGGCGACGACCTAATCCGCACCCACATGTCAGCGGAGTCGTTCATTGTGTGCTGCCGGTAAACTGCCATTAACTGGTACAGACACACATGCCCTCGGCGCAGACACTAATTGTGGTGTTTTAACTCTAATCTGGTGTTCTCTCTGGTTAAGTCTATGGCGGAGTGGCGCTCTTTCGTTCATTTAACTGTAGTCGGCTCGACTGCCGAGAGCAGCATCTACCATTTAGACACCCGTCTGCCCACCGCCATCTGTAGCTATCAGCATTTATGGCTGGAGCTCCGTGTGTGTTTGTGTGCGTGTGTACATGCATGTGCGCGCCTGTAATCAGAGTGCTCCCTGTGGACCACGATACATCCAAATGCCAGAAGGCAAATGGGGATAGCCTACAACACTTTAATAAATACAAGTATTTCCAATGAGTTTGCCACTAGCAAGTACTGACATTTTGTGTATTTGTGAAATGACTAGATACCCTGTCAGCAGTGGTGTAAAGTACTTAAGTAGCACTTGAAAGTATTTTCTACTGAAGTTTTTTTTTTTGGGGGGGGGGGGGTGTATGTATATTTTACATTCCTAAAGAAAATGTACTTTTTATTCCATACATTTTCCTTGACACCCAAAAGTGCTAGTTACATTTTGAATGCTTAGCAGGACGGGAAAAATGTCCAATTCACACAATTATTGAGAGAACATCCCTGTTCATCTCTACTGCCTCTGATCTGGCAGACTCACTAAACAAAAATGCTTTGTTTGTAAATTATGTCTGAGTGTTGGAGTGTGCCCCTGGCTATCTGTACATTTAAAAATCTCAAAATTGTGCCATCTGGTTTGCTTAATGAAAGGAATTTTAAATGATTTATACTTTTACCTTTAATAAAGTATATTTGAGCAACTGCATTTACTTGTTATACTTTAGTATATTTAAAATCAAATACTTTCAGACTTACTTTTGTAGTATTTTACTGGGTGACTGACTTGAGTAATATTCTATAAAAAAAAGGTATCTTCACCTTTACTCAAGTATGACAATTGGAGTACTTTTTCCTTCACTGACTGGCAGCCAATAAACATCCCTCACTCTGAAACAGTGGAGATATATGATAAACAGAAATGGATGACCGGTCTACCCAAAGCCATATATTTATCTGATATGGCTCTACCCTTCTTCAGCTTGAATATATGCATTGCTTTACCATATAATGTATTCTCTTTTCCACATTTTGCTGTGTTACAAAGTGGGATTTGTCATTACACAAAATACTCCAATGTCAAATTGGAAGGAAAAATCTAACATTTGTAAAAAAATATATATATTTTTAAAAATCATGATTTTTTTGTTGTTGTTTTATCTTGATTATAGAAGTATTCAACCCCGAGGGACTAAATTATAAATTCACCTTTGGCCATGATTACAGATGTGAGTCTTTCTGGGTAAGTCTAAGAGCTTTCCACACCTGGACTGTGAAACATTTACCCATTATTGTTTAATAAAATTGTCAAATTGGTTGTTGACCATTGCTTAAAAACAATTTAAGTATTGCCATAGATTTTCAAGCAGATTTAAGTCAAAACTAACTCAGCCACTCAGGGACATTCATAGTCTTCTTGGTAAGCAACTCCAGTGTACTATAGATTTGGCCTTGTGTTTTAGCTTATTGTTCTGCTGAATGGTAAATTCAGACATCTCCCAGTGTCTGGTGGAAAGCAGATTTTGCCTGTGCTTAGCTCCATACCGTTTCTTTTTTTGGACCTGAAAAATTCCCCCGTCCTTATCAACTACAAGCATACCCATAACATGATACAGCCACCACTATACTCGAAAAATATGGAGAGCGGTACTCAGTAATGTGTTGTATTGGATTTTGCGAGTAATTGAAAAACCTCCCTGGTCTTTGTGGTTGAATTTCATTTCGCGACTGAGGGATCTTACAGATAATTGCACGTGTGGGGTACAGAGATGAGGTAGTCATTCAAAAATCATGTCAGAAACACTAATTGTGCACAGACTGCACACAGTCCATGCAACTTATTATGGAACTTTAAGCACATTTTTACTCCTGAACTAATTTAGGCTTGCCATAACAATGGGATTGAATACTTATTGACTGAAGACATTTCAGCGTTTCATTTTTAACACAAATTTGTAAACATTTCTAAAAACAAAATTCCACTTTGACATTACAGGGTATTGTGTGTAGGCCAGTGAGACAACCTCAATTTCAATCCATTTTAAATCCAGGCTGGAACAACAAGAAACATTCGAGGGGTGTGAGTGAATACATTCGGAAGGCACTGCACATACACCCGGAGTTGCTTTGACATTTGTCAATGTCTGACGATTTACTCCGGGCATCAACTGACGTCGATTCCCTAAGAGGCATTCTGGCAGACAAAACAGGCCGACTTTACTCATCACCCCTGAATGAACGGCGACCGCTAATCAAAACCTACACCGACTCACTCAGGGAAGCAGTCCACAGTCGGTCAGATAGTGACACTGAGAAAGGCTCCAATCACAGAGTGGCCAGATGAGATTCATGCCATCTGCCAGTTCTGACAAAACAGCTAAGTGAGACAGAGACGCAAGCACGTGCACACAGAGACAAGGACACAGGCATGTGCACACAGACAACGTCGGTGACAAGCATGCCAGCACAAACACATTAGCTCATCGCGCATCTTTAAGTCGTTGCAAAGAGTCTGATGTCTGTTTCGGGCTTCCTCTTAAAGTCATCGGTCCGTAGTTCTTCTAAAAGTGAACACAAAAGCCGAGTCGGAGACAACCACCCTCTCCCGCCCGACTTAATTAAAACAAATTCACTTCTGCTTTCTCTCGCTCTCTTTTCCCTGTTCATTCTCTAGAAGGCTGAGCCTGGCTCTCTCTCCAGACTCTCCAGGCCTCCCACAAGCTGCAATACACACATACATTATGGATTAATTACTTCATCAAATAAAAAGCAGGGCATCTTGTGATAAACTGCAGGGATACTTTTCATCGTTGATGAGGCCTATCTGATGAATAGTTTAACGAGGGAACTATAGCAGGGCCTGTTTAGTGCTGACAACGTTTTCACTGCAAGCGGGAAGACTGCAGAAAGGCGTAAGACCGATCGGAGACTCACATAATCACTTTAGCGAATGCGTTTTTTGTTTATCGTCAGTCCGTTTGTTTATCCACCACATCCAACCCACTCTGTTCACCGTCTGCGCAGAGCAAGAGAGTATGTGCATGATCTAGGATCAGTTAAGCCTTCTGTATCATCATGTACAACGAGTGTACAAAACTGCTCTTTCCATGACAGACTGAGCAGGTGAATTCCGGCTGAAAGCTATGGTCCCTTATCGGACGTCACCTGTTGAATCCACATCAAATGGGGCAGACGGGTTAAAGAAAGAATTGTACGCCTCGAGACACGGGTTGTGTATGTGTGCCATTCAGAGGGCGAATGAGCAAGAGAAAAAAACAAAAGTAAGTGCCTTTGAACAGGGTACGGTAGCAGGTCCCAGGCTTTGAGTGTCAAGAACTACAACGGTACGTTTTTTTTTCTCCTTTTCTTCACGCTCAACAGTTTCTCGTGTGTATCGAGAATGGTCCAACCACCCCAAAGGACATCCAGCCAAAGCGACAACTACGGGGCGTATCGGAGTCAACATGGGCCAGCAGCCCTGTTCCGGTGGACTAAAAGACTGCAACTCAATATTAGGAAGATGTTCCTAACGTGTGTATACGATTATATGGACAGGTGGGAACCTGATCCTGGATAAGCATTCCTACTGTGAGATGCTTTGTGGATAAGGGCCCAGTCACCCCGTCCCATATAAACTTATTCATTATGAACTAAATGGGAAAAATAACACATCCTAAATCTTTACTCCTACTATGAAAAGCTTAATGAATACAGGCCCGGAAGTCTCCAACTCTATGGACGTCCTGGTGTTGCTTCTTCCTCAACACAGCTTGCATGTACCCTCCAGAGATGTAGGCCTACCAAAATCCTACAGAGGGGTAAAACCAGTAACTTCCGACAGAGTTCACTTCTGATCTTCTACAAATCTACAGCTGGTACATGTCATGTTCCTCTACATATTGGACTCGGTTCCCTGTTCTGGAAACAATCGTGTCCTATTGGAAGACGCACACAGTGTGGCCCCGCCAGCATTTTCGTCGCGACAAATATGTACTTATCAGGCACTGCAGACAAGACATTTCTTGGGTTTTTGAGCCCTTCTGTGATCCAACGCTGAGTGCCAAGCACTGGAGCGCTTCGACTGCCGATGCAGCTGGGAACTCATCCTCATAATAATCCATTGGATCCAAAGCATTTCCCAGTTTCCCACAGTGTTGGGTATCTTACTGCAGTGTGTGCTATCTGTAAAGCATTCTAGCTGAGACTGAGATATGCAGATCATAAGTGGTATGGATCGGTATCGACAGACCCGGAAGCACATTTGCACACAGTGAGTGACCTTGATCTCATTACAAACAATGTTCACAAGAGACGATCCCAGTGTTGAGTTCTCAGATAACCAGATGTTGTTGCACTACATGCATGCTGCCTATCGATTGTAACCTAAAAATACATTTTAAAAACACACGGCTCTGATGATGTAGGTCAAGATGGCGGAGAAAAAAAAACAAACACGAATCAGCACAAACATGCCTTGAATGCATAGGCTTCTCATGATTGTCGGTCTGTGCATGATGTATGCGTTTCGTTCAGCTGCCGTCTGAGCACACTTTGTATCCCTTTGGACACAAACGAAACTGTCCCTGTGCTAAACTTCCAGCGGCATCCGTGTAATTCCCCACAATTAAGCGGAATAGATTGCAGGGGACACGTTTATCTATAATGATAATCTCTAGCTCCATTTCGCTGCGTCCCAGCTCTGAAGCAGAGGTACAGAGAGCTGATTGGGCTGACACAAACGGCATCCGAGCTTCACCTGGTAGTCGTGTTAGCAAGCTGGGCGCCACCATTAGATTATTACCATCAAGCCCTTCCCCGGTGATGCTGTACCCCCAGTTCCCATCTCTACGGCTGTCTGCCAGACATTTTCAAGGGAGATTTTGTGAGTGTGAAAAACAATCTAGCACTTCACTTAGAGGGTGTCTATGTTATCAGTTAAAAAATTAAAAAATAAAATAAAAAAGGGTGAATGTGTGAAAAAAATACATGGTAATTATTTCTGACTCAAAGTACATTTAATACCCAAGAGGGAAATAGCTAGTGATTCTGTTTGTGTAGCTTTTACTGTCTGACAGAATGAGGTTATGACTGTGTAGTCAGGAATTGTTTGGGAGGGTTCTCTTTGACAATATCAGCGTTGGAGCTCTGGCCTCATGGACAACCACCAAGTCCATGTCAGTCATCCAAGCCCCAAAACTCTCACGTTCCCCTGCACGCTATTTGACCAACCCAAAGAACTAGATTTCCAAACATACACACGTCCATAAGCATTTTGTTTCAGAGCAGTCCGAAAGTCATCATCTCTAAAGTCAAACTTTTAAAAATCAGGTCACAAGTCTTTTTTTGTTTTGTTTTTTGACACGCCTTATCACTGTAACGACTTCTCGCCCTAACCTTTCTCTGTCACTTTCATCCGTGGCCTCTTGTTCTGAGCTTCCTATGAATAAGTCATCGGGGCCTTTGGCTTATTGCGCATCGTTCCACCGCCTCCGTGGCCCTGTAAACCAACTGAAGTGTTTATGGGAGATAAGAGGCGGTGGAGGTTGCACACCCAATAACGCCTTTTATCATCCCACGTTCTGCAGCGATATACATTCGACGAGAGAGCCCACACTGAAGATGAATCCTTTAATTAGAGGAGTTTGTGGACCCAACATCAGAGGCATAATATGGGGGGGGGGGGGAATAAAAACAGCCATTGAAAAGGGCAGCATCTGCGGGATCTCTCGTTGGCCTTGTCTGGCACTGTGCTGTGTCTGCCGGCGTCGATGGCGAGATAGGAGCCCTGTAACCTCAAAGCAATATCTGTAAAAAAAAAAAAATCAAAAAACATTTTTAAGAGAAGCATTGTAAGCTTTTCTGCAACGCTTGAATGCCACAGGTTGCCTAGACTATTTAGAATAGATTTGTTCAGTTCATTGATTTTCTTGAAACTTTGTCTGTGCAAGTCATGTCTACATTATCGGTTGAATCACTGCCAAAGTCTTTCATTTACTCTGCTCGGACTTCCCGTAAGTCTAACACTACCCATGGAGCAGAAAAGGCTTACCAATATTACACATTTACAAAAGAACGCACGTTCAAGGTTACTCTTGACGTGAAGGTGCCTTATTGGTCATGGTGACCATACGGAGGGAAACAGACGAAAAGACGACAGCAAATCCCATCGCAATTCCTCAGATTTTGAGCACACAAACACATCTACCAAGCCTTAAGATTACATAGACAATGGTCACCACCATACTTCGACCAGACAGGCAGACTCCAACATCCCGAATATAAAACACCTAGCACAAAACATCCTCTACCTCTGGCCAGTGCACACCACGCCGTCCCTCTTGACATCCTATGATACTTTAACCTTTGACAATATTCAACGGCAATTTTCAAAGGTTAGCATCACAAGGCCATTCTGTTCCTACTCCATAAAAATGTTACCTTTCAGACCTCTGAATAGGAAGTAGTTCAATTTAATTAGCCAAGCAGACGTGTGCCAAAATACTCAAGATAATGACTGCCGCTCCTATTCCCAGTCATCTGAATAATCATTGGCGAAACTTTTTTTTTGGGGGGGGTTGGAATTAATTACTCACTCTCCCAGACTGAGGAAGAGCGATTGTGGCCTCGATTGCATAATTTACCAAACTCCATAATTATCTCCACTCCACAGTGAATATGTAGTAGTCAAGGGGACTCGCATACAGTTGCTGTCTGTCCCTTTGACTGCTCAAAGCCTGATAATCGCCTGTAGAAGACAACGTGACCAACAAAATAAAAACATGTTATGAGGGATTAATTGGCTTTGACTCCCACATAACCATCCCAATGTTGTTGTTTTTTTATTACACCTACAGTGTGCGAGTAAATCGTCAAGTCGCCATATACCCCACATAACAGCCCCATGTTCAAACATGTTCAGATATAGTAGCACAGGTCTAAAACAATAGGAAAGACAGGAATAGCCTAGTGGGAACTGGGGAAAAGGGATGATGCGAAACCCTTCCTTGAATCTCCTATAAACCCCAAATGAACCATTCTGCATCACAAGCAAGCGCCAAAGCTCCATTGGTATTTAACAAAGATTAGCTTTAAATTGATGATTAACCTTTGTAATCCTATGTGCACATTGAGAATAGCTCCACTTGTCTCTTGCAAGAGCCACACCAAAGAGCTGCAATATTGTTCGGGGGAAAATTGAGGCTCAGCGAGCAAATGAGGAAGCGGTGTTATCTGTAAAAATGGCGCTCCGGCGGATAATGAAGACGAATCTCCAGAACGGAGAGTCCTCTCAATGAAATCGCAACAGAATCATTTCTCTCTCGCATTGGGCATCTTTTAATAAAAGCTCTACGTCCAATACATCCCATGACAATATTGCGGCCCTTATCTCACCAGGGAGCAGAATTAACGCCTGCCATTGCTTATGCGGCTGTATTAAGGACTAAATCGGACATTAAATGAGTCATTTCTTCATATTTAACTCAGACTGGGGAGGTAATGGTTTAATTTGCCGGGCAATGACTGTCCCCCGTGGATTTGGCTTTGCATTCAATCACATCCTTTTGCCTACCACTACATTTACATTTAAGTCATTTAGCAGACGCTCTTATCCAGAGCGACTTACTACTACGTTGTGTATATCGCCTCCAATTTACTGGACCACATCCCGTATACACTTCTGAAATGATCAAATATAGCACAAGTGGTGGGGAGAAAAAGGCATAGCTCAAGGCTAAGATGGCCCTGTCCATACAGACCCAAAGCTACGGACTTGAATCGTCCAGGTCCACGGAAAGCACCAAGTCAAGATTTTTTTTAGACTGTCACTCTGGCAAAGGGTAGACCATTTTAAAGCCACACCGAGATACTTCACAGGATACCTTTCATAACCTTGGCACCTCACCGCTATCAACAGGTGTCTCTTTAGATGCCACTGCCTTGGGCCCCACCCTGACCACCTTGTGTGTCCATGACCCTTTAACCCCTCTGGTACCCAGCCTACTACTCAAACAATCTCCATACAAGTTGAATTGCCCATACATGTTTATATCCGAGGCCTTTATACAGCCCTATTTGGCTTCAGCGATATCATTGTGCTGCTTCTTTCTGCCCCTATCCCAACGGCACCTTGTCACTGTCGCTAAACCCATACTACACCACGATATGGAGTTCAATGGCAGGGCACAAACACTGAACTACAAGCCATTCATAAGAGCACAGCATGCATGTGGCTTGCCCTGAAGTTGATTTCACCTACATAAACCTCAGTGCTTATAAATAGCAAGTTTCAGTCCAACTCAAATCTTTTGCTCATTACAAAATGTCAAATGCCACTCCTGGTGCCATGTGAGAACCAGTAGAGTTGACATTGACCTTTTGCTATAAGTTGTTCTTTTAAAATTATTTTATTAAGTGCCAACAAACCCCCCTAAAACTTTTGATAAAAGCCCCTGCTGAATTACAAAGCTACCTCCGATTTCATTTAAGAAATGAGTGACAACAGCTTGATCTTCACCTAACAGTTGCTATGACTACACCTCACACATGCATAATATGGGCATAAAGTGGCCCCTAAACGGGGTCCCTCCTAAATCACCTTGTCAAGGCGCCCAGACAAATGAATGCCCTTATCCTAAAATACATTTTTAGAAATGCCTCTGTGCTGAGCCTCAGTCAATTAAACCTATTTAAATTAAAAATAATGTCCGTAAATTATTTTAGGCCAAGAGAGTCAGAATATTGGCATACTCTATATACACGAGAAGAAAAATGTTTACAAATTAACAAACTTACAGCATCCATCACAAGGGTAAAGTATGTCTGGTGTCTACTCTGTAACACACACACACTTCATTAACAAATGACATTGACACATAAGACCTGAACTCTGTGAAATCCAAACACACCACCCCCCCACACACTCTCAAAACTCGATCTCTCCCCTAATGTGGCAGAAATGACATGGCACGGCTGCAACACAAAAAAGCCTGTATGCTACACAATACCCAATAACGAGGGATCTGCTTGACATGTACCTACTCATCTGACAGAGGAGATAGGGAGGGAACAAAAGGTAATGAATAAATTAGCTGCCAGTCATCAACAAGGGGAATGATACATCTACTTCATAACACACGGAAATTATGGTGTCTGCAGAGCTCAGAATCCCTGATGAAAAAAATTACTCATAAAATACATTCTGAATTAGATGTCAGAGCCTCTTCCCCATCTACAAGCGCCCTCACCCACTCCCTCTATCCCTTTATCCCATTATTCCAAAATGACAGCAAATGGAGCAGAACAAAGCCCATCGTCTGGTAGCATGGATCGTAGAATGCATCTAGGAAAACCTCATCAAAATCCATGTGCCTTTAACAAGGCTTTCCTCGGGCAAGACCACAGACGCTGGGCTTTTGAGGCAACAGCGTGGCGGCTCCCGAGCAACACGAGGCGAAAGACGGCGACAGTATCAATACTGCTTTTTCATATGGGGTTTCCTGGTTACTGGTGCGAAGGCAGGCGAGCCGGCAGAGTGGGATCAGGCAAAGTGGGATCAGCCAGAGAGACATAGACTAAGTAGCAATACGCTCCGCGCAAAACCCTGCCGTACTCATGAATAATGGAATGCTGTACAAATATGTAAATCTGGGCATTAGCCTAGTTATTCCCCTGTACTGTAACTTACAGTGACTTGTCTATTATGAGCCGCCTATTGGAAGGAGGAAAGAAGGCCTGACAGCTAACTTCACAGTCTCCACAGACGCCCCCCCCAAAAAAAAGGGACAGAAGAGCAGGGGAAGTGGCTACATGCTACGGTTACGCAGCACTAGATCGCCAAAGACGTAAACAATGAGCATTGTGTGTTCCGCCCCCACACTAAATTGCCGTGCTACTTAAAGTAACAATTGCACAGGTAGGATTTGGAAGCCTATAAGATAGCGGGAATGAGCATGAAGTTGTCACCAATCACCCGATTCTTCTCAAAGGCTGGTATGAAGTGTTGATCAGTAATAAGCACACAGGGGATGGAAATGAAGGTTCTACAGGCAGGCAGAAAATAGGCCACTGTACTGTATAACATTGCCATCATAATGTAAGCCTATGATGAACACTCCCTGTTGAATATAGTCCTACAATTATGTGGTAGTCATCAACAAGGACCCACCAGTAGTACAGGTTGTTACTGGGTCCATGAGAGGTTGAAATCACAGGCCACATGAGGCTACTGCCACGTTCATCACAGGCCAGAAGCACAATGAATGAGTCACCATGCTTCTACGATGAGCGACATAATTATTAGCGTCAATCGAAGTCAATTGTTGAGGACATATAGGACTGCTCAGATTTGAAAGAGAACCTGACATGCAATACCTGCCCTCTCACCATGGCAACAGAACAGGCCACACCCCAGCCTCATATCCCTCCAGCATTCAAATATCCCTAAATAGCCAAATCAGGAAGATAGGCCTGCTTTTAACTGGAGAATATTAACTCCAGACTTTAGGGTTTGGAGATTGAATCTGGCACACATTACTGTTGAAAACACTTGATTTCATGATAGATACTCCACTTCCTGAGGGAGAATACCAAACATTTTCTCCCATACATTTTTTGGGGGAATACATTTACATGTTTACAAAAAAAAAAAAAAACTGCCATTCCTTCCACTGGTACAGTTATTATTTTAATTCAGCAAACACAACCTCATTTAATATTAATACCAATCTCGTGTTGTCTTTCATTGGCGTTGAAGAAAACTTGAAAAATATCATTTAGATCCAGCGAAATGTAATACAGTAACATGGAATACATCAAATGAAACCCTGGGGTTAAATTTTAGTACACCAGAGATGCTTTCGCTCACAATCTCCCCCTCTTTCTCTGCAGTGCTGGATATTTGGTGGGAGTAGCTAGTCCAGTGCCTTATTTTGCCATTGCTTGCTTCTGCATTAGTCTGTAGACTGCATTTGACCAAACATGTATTCACGTGACATCCTGACACTGTGGGATTTAGAACGTACCTCATGTGTTGGTAGGCCGGATCACACTAACATCCTGTTTTTAATAACTGAATTCCAAATAGACCCTAGCCCATCCCCTAGGCACTCCTGTAGATCTAAAAGAATTGGATAGGTGTAAGCAACAAGAGTGCCTAGGGGTCCATTTGGAATTCAGCATCTGAATCAGTCACCCTCCAGCTATTCTCCGTACTAACCCATCCCCAATTCCCTTTGCTCTCTGCTCAACCCTGCATGCCCCGTCCCTGGCTACTATAGAAAGACAAAAGAAAGCCAACAAACAAACGTGACAATGATTCTGCTGCAGAGAAACAATGAACCATTCATGGTAATCAGTGAAGTACGAAAATAATGAGCTGAGCCCGACCCTCCATCCTGAGTGGTTGTCCATGAGGCGAAACCTTGTCTTCTCAGACCTGCTCAAGTTCAGTGTGCTACTAACAACCCGCTCGCAATGGTTCCACTACAATACCTTGTAGGTTATGCTTCAGCTACATGCTAGAATTGTTCTTTAGTCTAAGCAGGGATCTAAACTTTATTAGGCATAGTGGAATTACTGACAAGGCATGCAGGGCACATACTTTGGGTCCCG
Organism: Oncorhynchus gorbuscha; assembly: GCF_021184085.1. NCBI lineage: Eukaryota > Metazoa > Chordata > Actinopteri > Salmoniformes > Salmonidae > Oncorhynchus > Oncorhynchus gorbuscha. Next base: position 26,008,220 of record NC_060180.1, read on the forward strand.
GACCTCCAGGGTCCCCCCATTGACATGGCATAAGTCATGGCAGAAATGTGGAAAAATAGGAGGAAATTAGCTTTTAAAAAATAGATTCATCTCCACCCCATGGCAAAATTAGTAGAATTGCATGAGACTAGTTAGAAAAAAAAGTGTAGAATTGCAGCAGACTTGCTTTAAAAACAGAAACATTTTCTCTACGCCATCAAGGGGGTGGGGGTCACTGAAATGTTTTCGTTAAGAGCCCCCCAAAAGGCTAGGGACAGCCCTGAACACAGGACTGGATGCCAGATGCATGTAATCTCACACTGAAGACTTTAAAAAAAAGTACTTTATCTTTCCAAAATCAAACTGCATTCATTCGTCTACACCACCCACACTATTCTAATTACAGGCGAATGAGACAACCCATGGCAATAATGAATAAGTCTAGCCCTGTCATAAGTGATATAGGAAGCTCCTGGCTCATCTTAAAGGAAAACTCGACACTAACTATATTTTGGTTTACAGTCACTAAATGTTTTGCATGTCAGCAGAATAACTGATGCAGGGCAATCTCTCATTGAAGCCCCCTCGACCAACCACCAAGAGAAAAATGGTGATAAAGTCCCAATATTCATGAACTGAAATAGGCAGCAGGAACGGAGCTCTCACACGGGGTAATAAAGTTGATGGAAAGATCACACCACCGCCGTAAACGCAGCACACGACCGCACAGGTGCACTCACGCCCTTCTGAGCACACAGCCCATTGTTCTCGTGAAATCCACACCTAGTTTGTACGACTCGCTCACTCCAGTTTCATCAAAGACTTACATATTATGTTATATTCTGCAGCAGAGGCAACTCTGGCTCTCCCTTTCCTGTGGAGGTCCTCATTAGAGCCAGTTTCATCATAGCGCTTGATGGTTTTTGTAACTGCATTTCAAACTTGAAATTTTCCGTATTGAAGGACCTTCATGTCTTAAAGTAATGATGGACTGTCGTTTTTCTTTGCTTATTTGAGCTGTTCTTGCCATAATATGGACGTGGTCTTTTAACAAATAGGGTTATCTTCTGTATACCACCGTTACTTTGTCACAACACAATTGATTGGCTCAAATGCATTAAGGAAAGAAATTTAACAAGTTGACTTTTAACAAGGCACACCTGTTAATTGAAATGCATTCCAGGTGACTACTTCATTAAGCTGGTTGAGAGAATGCCAAGTGTGCAAAGCTGATATCAAGGCAAAGGGTGGCTACTGTGACGACACACAATTAATCTTCTCCTTTCCCCCTTCTGATGACCAGGTGGCGAATCGCATCTCTGCATGTCTGGCAGACATATCAGTGTGGATGACGGATCACCACCTCAAGCTGAACCTCGGCAAGAAGGAGCTGCTCTTCCTCCCGGGGAAGGACTGCCCGTTCCATGATCTCGCCATCACGGTTGACAACTCCATTGTGTCCTCCTCCCAGAGCGCCAAGAACCTTGGCGTGATCCTGGACAACACCCTGTCGTTCTCAACTAACGTCAAGGAGGTGGCCCGTTCCTGTAGGTTCATGCTCTACAACATCCGCAGAGTACGACCCTGCCTCACACAGGAAGCGGCGCAGGTCCTAATCCAGGCACTTGTCATCTCCCGTCTGGATTACTGCAACTCGCTGTTGGCTGGGCTCCCTGCCTGTGCCATTAAACCCCTACAACTCATCCAGAACGCCGCAGCCAGTCTGGTGTTCAACCTTCCCAAGTTCTCTCACGTCACCCCGCTCCTCCGCTCTCTCCACTGGCTTCCAGTTGAAGCTCGCATCCGCTACAAGACCATGGTGCTTGCCTACGGAGCTGTGAGGGGAACGGCACCTCAGTACCTCCAGGCTCTGATCAGGCCCTACACCCAAACAAGGGCACTGCGTTCATCCACCTCTGGCCTGCTCGCCTCCCTACCACTGAGGAAGTACAGTTCCCGCTCAGCCCAGTCAAAACTGTTCGCTGCTCTGGCCCCCCAATGGTGGAACAAACTCTCTCACGACGCCAGGACAGCGGAGTCAATCACCACCTTCCGGAGACACCTGAAACCCCACCTCTTTAAGGAATACCTAGGATAGGATAAGTAATCCTTCTCACCCCCCCCTTTAAGATTTAGATGCACTATTGTAAAGTGACTGTTCTACTGGATGTCATAAGGTGAATGCACCAATTTGTAAGTCGCTCTGGATAAGAGCATCTGCTAAATGACTTAAATGTAAATGTAAATGTACTTTGAAGAATCTCAAACATAAAATATATTTTGATTTGTTTAACACTTTTTTGGTTACTACATGATTCCATATGTGTTATTTCAAAGTTTTGATGTCTTCACTATTATTCTACGTAGAAAATTCTATGTAGAAAATAATAAAAATAAAGAAAAACCCAGAGGATAAATAGGTGTATCCAAACTTTTGACTGGTACTGTATATACAAACAATATATCTCACACACACATCCAAAAGTATGTGGAAAACACTTCAAATTAGTGGATTCTGCTATTTCAGCCACACCCGTTGCTGACAGGTGTATAAAATCGAGCACACCGCCATGTAATCTCCATAGACAAGCATCAGCACTAGAATGACCCATACGATTTCAGTGACTTTCAACATTGCACCGTCATTGGATGCCACCTTTCCAACAAGTCAGTTCATCAGATTTCTACCCTGCTAGAGCTGCCCCGACCAACTGTAAGTGCTGTTATAGTGAAGTGGAAACTTATAGGAGCAACAACGGCTCAGCCGTGAAGTGGTAGGCCACACAAGCTCACAGAACAGGACCACAGAGGGCTGAAGCGTGTAAAAAAAGAAATGTCCTCTGTTGCAACACTCACTACAGAGTTTGAAATTGCCTCTGGAAGCAACGTCAGCACAATAACTGTTCGTTGGGAGCTTTACGAAATGGGTTTCCATGGCCGAGCAGCCGCACACAAGCCTAAGATCACCATGCACAATGACAAGTGCTGGCTGGAGTGGTGTAAAGCTCGCCACCATTGGACTCTTGAGCAGAGGAACCTCGTTCTCTGGAGTGACCAATCACGCCTCATCATCTGGCAGTCGGACAGACGAATCTGGGTTTGGCGGATGCCAGGAGAACGCTGCCTGCCTCAATGTATAGTGCCAACTGTGAAGTTTGGTGGAGGAGGAATAATGGTCTGGGGCTGTTTTTCATGGTTCGGGCTAGGCCCCTTAACGGCAAGTAGCCCAGTGGTTAGAGAGTTGGGCCAGTAACCGAAAGGTTGCTGGATCAAATCCCTGAGCTGACAAGGTAGAAATCTGTTGTTCTGCCCGAGGAAGGCAGTTAACCCACTGTTCCCCAGGCGCCGAAGAAGTTGATGTCGATTATGGCATCCCTCCACACCTCTGATTCAGAGGGGTTGGGATAAATGCGGAAGACACATTTCAGTTGTACAACTGACTAGGTATCAGCCTTCTCCCTTTACAATGACATGCTAGACAATTCTGTGCTTCCAACTTTGTGTAAACAGTTTCCTATATCAGCAGGAGAATGCCCCCTGTGCACAAAGCAAGATCCATACAGAATTGGTTTGTCGAGATCGGTGTGGAAGAACTTGACTGGCCTGCACATAGCCCTGACCTCAACCCCATCAAACACCTTTGGGATGAATTGGAACGCCTACTGTGAGCCAGGCCTAATTGCCCAAAATCAATGTCCGACCTCACGAATGCTCGTGGCTGAATGGAAGCAAGTCCACACAGCAATGTTCCAACATCTAGTGGAAATCCTTTGTCAAGATAATCCATTCACCTGACAGGTGTGGCATATCAAGAAGCTGATTAAACAGCATGATTACACAGGTGCACCTTATGCTGGGGACAGTAAAAGGCCACTCTATAATGTGCAGTTTTGTCACAACACAATGCCAAAGATGTCTCAAGTTGATGGAGAGTGCAATTGGCATGCTGACTGCAGGTATGTCCACCAGAGCTGTTGCCAGAGAATTGAACGTTCATTTCTCTACTATAAGCCGCCACTAATGTAATTTTAGATTATTTGGCAGTACGTCCAACAGGACTCACAACCGTAGACCACATGTAACCACACTAGCCCAGGACCTCCACATCCGGCTTCTTCACCTGCAGGATTGTCAGAGACCAGCAAACCGGACAGCTGATGAAACTGTGGGTTTGCACAAGCTAAGAATTGTTGCACAAACTGTCAGAAACCTTCTTAGGGAAGCTCATCTGCATGCTAGTCGTCCTCAACAGGGTCTTGACCTGAATGCAGGTCGGTGTCGTAACCGACTTCAGTTGGCAAATGCTCACCTTCGATGGCCACTGGCACGCTGGAGAAGTGTGTTCTTCACAGATGAAACCCGGTTTCAACTGTACTGGGCAGATCACCAGGATGGAAGCTGAAAATGTCCCAGTTCTTCTATGGCCTGCATACTCACCAGACACGTCATCCATTGAACATGTTTGGGATGCTCTTGATCGACACTGTTTTCTAGTTCCTGCCAATATCCAGCAACTTCACACAGCCGTTGAAGAGGAGTGGAGCAACGTTCTACAGGCCACAATCAACAGCTGGATCAAGTCTATGTGAAGCAGATGTGTCGCGCTGCCTGAGGAAAATTGTGGTCAGGCCAGATACTGACTGGTTCTGATCGACGCCCCTAGATTTTTTTTTTTTAAAGGTATCTGTGACCAACAGATGGATATTTGTATTCCCAGGCACTTGAAATCCATAGATTTGGGTCTAATAGATTTATTTCAATTGACTGATGTTCTTATATTAACTGTAACTCAGTATTAACGTTGTCACCAAAAAAAAAAGATTTTCCAAATGGAAAATATACTCAATGTGCACTGTTTTAACACAGTTGCAGCCAACAGTATATTCCAGTTACAACAGAAGCTATATAGCTAATTAGAACAGGTGGGTGCCTCTCTCTTCCAATCTATCATGTAGCCTTTTGTTTTTAGAAAATGATTTGTCAATGATATGAAAGTAAAGTTCCAAAGGTTTTCTAAACTGTATTGCAAGCTATGATTACAAGCTATGATTACAAGCTATGATTACAAGCTATGATTACAAGCTATGATTATTGTGCAGACAGAGCGTTGGGACTGTTGTAGGCTATACATTGGCTCTGCCCTCAGCAATGCTTAAATTGAGAACCCAATAATAGGCTTTTTGGGTGGAGAGCTGCTGCTGCCCGGGAAAGACGACTGATTTATGCAATTAAACCGCAATCATTTGGAATGCTCAATCGCTGACACAGACAAGGCCATTTACCACTTAAAGCCCAATTATCAGTGTGGTTCTAGCAGCGTCAACGTAAAAACGAATTTGGGGTGTTTAAAAGTTTAACTCCATTGATTTTTGAGACGCAAATGATCTAAAGGCCTCAGTTTATGTCAACATGTATTTAATACAACCACCCTTATCGTATCTAGGAAGCCAATGTCCACTACCAATTATTAAAGTTACACTGTATCCTATATGCACGACGAGATACGTTTAAATACAATAGCCTAGATTTAAAAAAAATAGTTCATGCGCATGAATAATGTAGGGAGGGATAGTACTTTAATATTAATATAGAATGGATATGTTAATATAGAATATTAGGTTTGTAAACAGGTCATCTATGATAGAAGATCAACATTTATCTGGTTTGAATATACAGTAGGTAATGGATCGAATGTCATCCCGAATTGTCCAACGAGGAATGAGGTTAGATTACAAGAATATGATTACATATTTCACAAATAACTCGGAAATACATTGGATCTGGAACTACTCACGACTTATCTAAAAGCAAGAAGGAATTCTATTTCAGCATGCAATCACAGATCATTCAACCTGCGTCCCAATTCCTGTCGCAAACGAAGAGAGGGATATTAGACTGGAAGGCACGAAAAAGTAGACTACCCTAGACCTAGGAGACAAAATCTAGTTACCTTGCATGAGGTCGGCGATAGTGATGGAATCTCCGAGAGTCATCGGTCTGGCTCGAGTTCAGTCACAGATGAACCAACGGATTGCACTTTTACACCAGCAGCTGACGACAAGAGCCTGAAACTGTCGTCCTTTATCCCTCACTGAAATACACTCAGAGAATCAGCCACTCTCATCACTAATTAATTTGAAGGAGGACATTAGGGAAACTGAGCCCCGTTTTTTTTCAGAGCTTGTTTTGACTCAATCCCTCGAAACAGACAGGCAAACCCCACTCCATCGGAACGTGGTGAGATTTGTGCGAAGCGCTGCCTTGCGTAGCACTTGTGGGAGGAGTCGTGTCAGGTGACCAGGTAAATTGCTGCGGTACTAATTCAAAAGGTGCTATTTTTTTTTAAATGTTATATTTCATAAATGAATCATTTAGTTTACTATTAGGAGCGCTTAATGTTAACTCATATATTATTGTAGTCTACTTAATTATGGGCATCTACAGATTTTAGCTACGTTTTGCACTTCCAATTCAAGTGAATATGCATGTTATTTATGTTATACACTGCAGGTTAGTATGCCGGGAGCATCATTGATCGAATTGCACCTCTGATAAACAAAATGTGATTCTGAGAACAATTTTGAATGACTCATCAAGCACACATTAAGTGCTGAGATGTTGAGGAAATGATTAATCCCTTCTCAGTTGATAGTGAACATGTCTCCTTTGAAAACATCTGTAAACTCTTTCAATAGAGGAGATCAAACAAGCCTCGAGGCTATCGCCTGCTATTATTACAAGCCTTTCCTCCAGTGCAGCGACTTCCAATTGACAGCACACTCACCATAGACACGGAAGGTGTACGCCACCTTCATCTCCGTTCACTATAGTAACTTGAACCTACAAAAAAAAACGTGTCATAATAGTTGGCTAGCCCTGCTGCCTCCTCTGAGACAAATAGAGGGCAAACAGGGGGCACATCTATATTTCAGCAGTCCTATGCCAAAGAGAGAGAGAGAGAGAGAGAGAGAGAGAGAGAGAGAGAGAGAGAGAGAGAGAGAGAGAGAGAGAGAGAGAGAGAGAGAGAGAGAGAGAGAGAGAGAGAGAATACTCCACATGAGTATTTGATTTGTTAAAAATGCATTCTGTTTGTAAGGCTAAAGACAGGAGCTCCAGACAGACCTCTCTGAGCTCTGACACTGCAAAGGGAAACGACTGGATGAAACCACTGGATAATAGTGAGAGCAGTAAGCTATGTGCAGACTTTGATAAAGACATCAAGTGAAATGTTCTTTTGAGCAGTGGTGATTTGCACAGACACCTCTCTGTGTCCAGGGGATTCAGCTAAAAGGTGGCTTCCCAAGCTGTGAAAAAATATGTATTGCTCACTCCCATGGTGACATTTTTCAAAGTGAACATCAAAGGAAATTAGACTGATTTCAAAGATAATAACTGAAAAAATAATTATATTTGAAATCAGTCTAATTTCCTTCACGTAAGCTCTGAGTGTTAATCGTGTTATCTGATCGCATGAGACTTTGTGTGCGTGTCTTTGTCGTGTGGTGGTGCTACTGTAATCACCATCCGTAGCAGAGCAGGGGGACAGCAGGAGCGTTGGCCTGTCCTTGGACTCCAGCTGATACATTTTAATTTCGCAAAAATGTTAGGCAGTTTCAGAATAGTCTTAGGAATACATACACTTATATTAATACCGTTCCATCGAAATACCATATGAGAAGGTAAAGATGCCCTAGCGGCTGAAAGAACCTCTTCAGGGATGTGTTTAGGCTTTTAGGTCGACTATGATTTCCTGAACAGTTATTTTGTTTGTGACATGGCTGCATCACTCTACTGACTCCATGACAAACGTGACATTGTTACACGCCCGTTAATGTCAACAAGTGGGTAAATGGTGACGAGGTTTCATAGCGATGGCTGTGACCTCATCTGGTTCCATTGACAGTCGGCAGACACACTTCAACAACCTGACCACTGACCCCCATTGGTTGCTGTTTAATCCTTGAGCTCAATCCTATTTTCTAAATGTTGGGTTTTTGTTTAGTTTGTGAGCTGCCTTTAAGCCTCTGAAATCAAATTTGAGGTTAATAAAATAAAATTGTACGGAGAACATTTTCATAGTATACTCTCATCACCATGTCTTGTCAAATAATGAGGGAAGTGTGCCTCGTGTTTATAGAACAGCAGATCCCATTCGGTCATCAGAGCTGATACTGTTAGACAGAGTTGAGTTAGTTTGAATTTTTACCAGGTTGTAAGAAATGGAACATCCCAAATCACAAGAGAGGGACCCTCTCGTATTTGAGGGTTATCAGTTGAAAGTGAAAAGGAAAGCTGTTTTATTCATTCCATATCTCCACGCCATACTTACAGGGGAACTCGAAACTCATTTACTAGCTCTTTACCTCTTTTGCACAAATTGCAAGCAGGCTTACTTTAAATGTCTTATCAGCCCAAAAAATGATTTAATGAGTGCTTCATCTTAAATTGGGGCCCTGGCTAAATATTCATTCATGTTTTAGAGATTAAACACATGTGGGAGGTGTTGTCCAAAATAAATCCTTATCATGCTAACATTCGGATGTAGCATGTCTCATTCCTATCCAATGCAGGCACTTAATAAAATAGTATTTGCAGTTGCAGTTTCATCATAAAGAATAGCCCTAACCCTGAGCCAGTATTATCTACATCACATGTTTGTTGGAGAGGATCCCAATGTTAATACTGTTAAATATGGGTTAAATAGGGTAAGCCTCCTCTCAACAAACGTGGGACTAGTTCAAGGCTAGGGCAAGGCTATTCTCAATAGTTTCGAGTCTCATTGGTCGTACGGGATATGCTTGGTGTACATCATCCAACGAAATGCTTACTTGAAGGTTTCTCGTCGACAATGCAACAACAATAAGCATAGTTAAAAACAAGAATATGTACATAAAGTCATTGGCTCAGTAGAATAGAATAAACATGTGACTTTATGATGAAACTTTGCAACTGCTAATCCTATTGCATTAGCTGTCTGCATTGAATGGGAATAGTCATCTTACTTCCCAATGTTCGTGTGATAAGAATTTTGTGGGTAACACAAAACAAGCACACCAATCGATCAATCAAATGCATTTTGATTTACCTTTACATCAGCAGTTGTCACACTTGCTTTACAAATCAACTCAAAACAAGGCATTTTGACTCCATTGTCTTAACCTTTTACACTTGTGGGAATGGGCTAAATTCAAATGTTTCTTACAGAGGAAATGTGAAAAGCATTAGCTTAAAGCATCGTAGCAATTGAAAGGGAACAGCTTGGAGATTATTGGGGAAATGATTCGACCAAAGTTGAGGACACAACAGTCCACCTGACACAAGACTAAATCCAAACATTACACTGTTGATTTGATGTGCATTTCACATTTACTCTACTTTTCACCGCAGTTGTTGATAACGAAATCTGAAAATACTCTGGATACATGCAGTAACATGTCATTATATTCCTGGAAATTGTGGGGTAGGTGCAACATAAGACCAACAAAAATGACAAGGATTTGAGTGAGAGGACTAACTGTTGTCTCCAAGTCTCCACACACCTATCCAAGTGTGCACAGTTCCAAAGTAATTTCAATGCAATTTTATGACTCAGAAAAAAGTCTTCAACTACAAGGTTTTTTCTTGAGCTCTCCTAGTTGTGCTGTTGAGGAACTAGAGCAAGTACACTTGTAGTTGTTTTTTTTTTTTTTTGGAATACAACCCTGCATCCCCGCCATCACACAATGACGCAATCATTATACTGTAAATTGAGATCTGGATTAGGTGGGTATCATTTGAAAGCTTGTTCTATTGCCAATATGACTAGCCAAGTTATAAAATACGATTTTACAGTGTTAGGCTTCCCCAGGGCAGTTCAGAGATAGAGATTGTAATTTCTGTGCGCAAAGAAAGAAGTCATGCGTGCATTCAGATGTGTTCAGCAGCAAATTTTCTTCAGAATAGACTAACGTAGGCTCATTCTGTTCAGAACAACCCAGGGCATAATGCCATGTCATCTTGTAAATGTACATCACACATAGTGATCATAAACTTTGACACTGTATATGTTATGATATGAAGTGCATATTTGGACTTGCATGTACGACATCAAAGTGATATTTATTATACTTCTCAACGTCTCATCTTTCAAAATACATAGAGTCCTCTTAATTTACAGGATTTCCCTCACTCAGACAACAAAACAATCGCAAAAGTTGCGCAATTAGCGGGAGGGATGAGGGCAACTTCTTGTTGCGTGCGGTGCTCAAATTCAGAAAGGCTGTCAGTCAAAATCTATACAGCGCTGTGAAGCGCAGAGCCTTGACCCTGACGTCATTTAGAGCGTGTTATTGCACAGACAGTGCGTTCCAATTTAGGCGATTGTCAATGCCCAAATCTGCCATTTTCAACCGGTATACGGGTTATTACAAGATAAGCAATCTAGGTAAAAGTGGCATTTTTTGTAGTGTGGCATTCTTTGCTGTGATTGGTAAGTGCCCGAAGGTTCTTTGCTGTGATTGGTTGCTGAGAGATGAAGAGAGAAGAGCTACCAGGGGGGCTGGTACATTATAATGACTCAATCGCCATGGTGACAAAGAGGCCATCTCATCAACCCCTCACATAGCGATGGAATACTTTTCCTTCCTAAAAGACAGGTTCAAGAGCTGTGAACCCTTGTTCCTCGCTCCCACTCACGCTCCCAATTCTGCCTCTCTCGCCCCAACACACAGAGAGGACACATAATGGAAAGCTTTCCCCTGCTATCCTGTTAACAAAGCGCAATCACTCCATAATGTCAAAAGGTGACCTTTGAATGTTTGAGGCTTGCACTCCCTTCCAGTGTACTATCCTGGAGGGACTGCTGGAGCTTCAAAATAATTTAGAGTGGTATCATTCCAAATATTCTGCATGTAGAGGAAAATCATCAGCCTTGGGTTGTACATAAGCACCCTGCTCAGGAATGTGTTTTGTTGGAGGAGGTGAATCACAGCAAGACACTTCACCTTTCCAATGTTGGACCTTCATTTAGTGTTTGTTTGACACTGATGGCAATCCACCATTTACAGTGACTTGAGAAAGTATTCAATCCCCTTGGCATTTTCCCTATTTTGTTGCCTTACAACCTGGAATTAACCTGTAACATTTGATTTACACAACATGCCTACCATTTTGAAGACGCAAAATATTTTTTATTGTGAAACAAACAAGAATAAGACAAAAATACAGAAAACTTTAGCTTGCATAACTATCCCCCAAAGTCAATCATTTGTAGAGCCACCTTTTGCAGCAATTACAGCTGCAAGTCTCTTGGGGTATGTCTCCATAAGCTTGGCACATCTAGCCACTGGGATTTTTGCCCATTCTTCAAGGCAAAACAGCTTCTTCAAGTTGGATTGGTTCTACTTGTGTACAGCAATATTTAAGTGATACCACAGATTCTCAATTGGATTGATGTCTGGGCTTTGACTAGGCCATTCCAATACATGTAACTGTTTTCCCGTAAAACACTCGAGGTTTGCTTTAGCAGTATGCTTAGGGTCATTGTCCTGCTGGAAGGTGAACCTCCGTCCCAGTCTCAAATCTCTGAAAGACCGAAACAGGTTTCCCTTAAGAATGTACCTGTATTTAGCGCCATAGAAGTGAAATAATTACAATTAAGCATTAACACTGGAGTGATAGATGTGCAGATGATGATGTGCAAGTAGAGATACTGGGGTGCAAAAGAGCAAGAAGATAAATAACATATGGGGATGAGGTAGTTGGGTGTGCTATTTACAGATTGGCTGTGTACATGTACAGTGATTGGTAATCTGCTCTGACAGCTGATGCTTCAAGAGAGGGAGATATAAGTCTCCAGCTTCAGTGATTTTTGCAAATCATTCCAGTCATTGGCAGCAGAGAAGTGGAAGGAAAGGTGGCCAAAGGAAGTGTTGGCTTTGGGGATGACCAGTGAAATGTACCTGCTGGAGCGCATGCTACGGGTGGGTGTAGCTATGGTGACCAGTGAGCTGAGATAAGTTCGGGGCTTTACCTAGCAAAGACTATTAGATGACCTGGAGCCAGTGGGTTTGGTGGTGAATATGTAGCGAGAGTCAGACCACGAGAGCATACAGGTATCAGTGGTGGGTAGTATATGCGGCTTTGGTGACAAAACGGATGGCACTGTGATAAAATACATCCAGTTTGCTGAGTAGAGTGTTGGAGACTATTTTGTAAATCGCCTAAATCAAGGATCGGTAGGATAGTCAGTTTTACAAGGGTATGTTTGGCAGCATGAGTGAATGAGGCTTTGTTGCGAAATAGGAAGCCGATTCTATATTTAATTTTGGATTGGAGATGCTTAATGTGAGTCTGGAAGGAGAGTTTACAGTCTAACCAGACACCTAGGTATTTGTAGTTGTCCACATATTCTAAGTCAGAACCGTCCAGAGTAGTGATGCTAGTCGGGCAGACCGGTATGGACAACAATTGGTTGAAGAGCAAGCATTTCATTTTTTTCGCATTTAAAAGCAGTTGGAGGCCACGGAAGGAGTGTTGTATGGCATTGAAGCTCATTTGGGTGCTGTTTCAGTAGTCGCTACTAGGTTAGGCGAGCTGGAGACACAGCAATTCAGACAGCTAGCGGGCCAAGGCTAGTAGATGGGCCTTCGGCAACGTCGCAACGTTGAAACCACCTCAGACAATTACGTCGGCAGACCACTCGTGATGGATCGGTGGGGCTCCATGTTTGCAGTAAAAGGTCCAGGCCAATTAGCAAAAGAGGTATTGTAGCCCAATAATTAGCTGGTGGACCTCTTCGGCTAGCTGGGAGATGGGCCTAGCTCCAGGCTAGCTCAAGGCTAACTGGTGCTTGCTTTGGGACAGAGACGTTAGTCAGGAGTAGCTAGCTAGCTGTGATGAATCCGGAATTGCAGTAGGAATCCGTAAATGTGGTAGAGAAAAAGCAGTCCGATATGCTCTGGGTTAATATCGAGTTGTGAAGACTGGCAGGTATTGACCAAACTGAGGCTGGTTGGTCCGAGTTAATGGTGAAGACCGCCAGCAGTGGCGGACTGACTACTAGCTGGTAGCTATCAGCAAATCGGTTGCCCAAACTATTCCATACACGCTGACTGCTATCTGCCCGGTACAGTTGAAACCGGGATTCATCCATCCACTTCTATAGCATGCCAGTGGCCATCGAAGGTGTGCATTTGACTACTAAAGTGGGTTATGACGCCGAACGGCAGTCAGGTAAAGACCCTGGTGAGGACAATGATCTTCCCTTTAAACGGTTTCTGACAGTTTGTACAGAAATTATTCGGTTGTGCAAACCCACAGTTTCATCTGCTGTCGGGGTGTCTGGTTTCAGACGATCCTGCAGGTGAAGAAGGCAGATGTGGCATTGTGTTGTGTGACAAAACTGCACATTTTAGAGTGGCCTTTTATTGTCATCGGTATAAGGTGCACCTGTGTAATGATCATGCTGATTAATCCGTTTCTTGATATGCCACACCTGTCAGGTGGACGGATTATCTAGGCAAAGGAGAAATGCTCACTAACAGGGAAGTAAATACATTTGTGCACAAAAAGTGTAACCGGTGTGAAATGGCTTTCTAAACTCAGCAAAAAAAGAAACATCCTCTCACTGTTAACTGCGTTTATTTAAAGCAAACTTAAATATTTGTATGAATATAACAAGAATCAACAACTGAGACATGAACTGAAGAAGTTCCACAGACATGTGACTAACAGAAATGAAATAATGTGTCCCTGAACAAAGGGGGGGGGGGTGAAAAAAGTAACAGTCAGTATCTGGTCTGGCCACCAGCTGCATTAAGTACTGCAGTGCATCTCCCCTTCATGGACTGCACCAGATTTGCCAGTTATTGCTGTGAGATGTTACCTTACTCTTCCATCAAGGTCCCCAGACATTTCTGGGGGGAATGGCCCTGGCCCTCACCCTCTGATCCAACAGGTCCCAGACGTGCTCATTGGGATTGAGATCCGGGCTCTTTGCTGGCCATGGCAGAACACTGACATTACTGTCCTGCAGGAAATCACGCACAGAACGAACCATATGGCTGGTGGCATTATCATGCTGGAGGGTCATGTCAGGATGAGCCTGCAGGAAGGCTACCACATGAGGGAGGAAGATGTCTTCCCTGTAACGCACAGCGTTGAGATTGCCTGCAATGACCAACAAGTTCAGTCCGATGATGCTGTGATACACCGCCCAGACCATGACGGCCCCTCCACCTCCAAATCGATCCCGCTCTAGAGTACAGGCCTCGGTGTAACGCTCATTCCTTCGACAATAAACGTGAATCCGACCATCACCCCTGGTGAGGCAAAACCACCACAAGTCAGTGTAGAGCACTTCTTGCCAGTCCTGTCTGGTCCAGCAACGGTGGGTTTGTTCCCATAAGCGATGTTGTTGCCGGTGATGTCTGGTGAGGACCTGCCTTACAACATGTCTACAAGCCCTCAGTCAAATCAAATGTATTTATATAGCCCTTCGTATATCAGCTGATATCTCAAAGTGCTGTACAGAAACCCAGCCTAAAACCCCAAACAGCAAGCAATGCAGGTGTAGAAGCACGGTGGCTAGGAAAAACTCCCTAGAAAGGCCAAAACCTAGGAAGAAACCTAGAGAGGAACCAGTCCCGCCGGTGTGATGTTCGGATGTGCAGGTGTTGTTACACGTGGTCTGCCACTGCAAGGATGATCAGCTGTCCGTCCTGTCTCCCTGTAGCGTTGTCTTAGGCGTCTCACAGTATGGACATTGCAATTTATTGACCTGGCCACATCTGCAGTCCTCATGCCTCCTTGCAGCATGCCTAAGGCACGTTCACCCAGATGAGCAGGGACCCTGGGCATATTTCCTTTGGTGTTTTTCAGAGTCAGTAAAAAGGCCTCGTTCGTGTCATAAGTTTTCATAACTGTGACCTTAATTGCCTACCGACTGTAAGCTTAACGACCATTCCACAGGTGCATGTGCATGAATTGTTTATGGTTTATTGAACTAGCATGGGAAACAGTAGTGTTTAAACCCTTTACAATGAAGATCTGTGAAGTTTTTCGGATTTTTACTAATTATCTTTGAAAGACAGGGTTCTGAAAAAAGGACGTTTCTTAGTTAGCGGTGCTCTATATTTGCTTTTCAATCTGTGACATCACTTGCTCTGATAACTTAAAGTAGTTGTTTTGTGGAGCTATATGTAACTAGCTTCGTAGCTTCGTGGGAGGCATTTGGTTATGTGTTTAGAGGGTCTCTTGTTCAATCCCAGGATGGAAGCAAAACTGTTACAGTTGAAGTCAGAAGTTTACATACACTTAGGTTGGAGTCATTAAAACTTGTTTTTCAACCACTCCACAAATTTCTTGTTAACAAACTATAGTTTTGGGTTGTTGGTTAGGATATCTACTTTGTGCATGACACAAGCAATTTGTCCAAGAATTGTTTACAGACAGATTATTTAACTTATAATTCACTGTATCACAATTCCACTGGGTCAGAAGTTTACACACACTAAGTTGACAGTGCCTTTAAACAGCTTGGAAAATCCAGAAAATTATGTTATGGCTTTAGAAGCTTCTGATAGGCTAATTGACATAATTTGAGTCAATTGGAGGTGTACCTGTGGATGTATTTCAAGGCCTACCTTCAAACTCAGTGCCTCTTTGCTTGACATCATGAACAAATCAAAATAAATCAGCCAAGACCTCAGAAAAAAAATGTAGACCTCCGCAAGTCTGGTTACTCATTGTGTGCAATTTCCAAGTGCCTGAATGTACCAAGTTCATCTGTACAAACAATGGTATGCAAGTATAAATACCATGGGACCATGCAGCTGTCACACCGCTCAGGAAGGAGATGTTCTGTCTCCTAGAGATGAACGTACTTTGGTGCAAAAAGTGCAAATCAATCCCAGAACAACAGAAAAGGACCTTGTGAAGATGCTGGACAAAAGTATCTATATCCACATTAAAACAAGTCCTATATTGACATAATCTGAAAGGACGCTCAGCAAGGAAGAAGCCACTGGTCCAAAACCACCATAAAAAGCCAGACTACGGTTTGCAACTGCACATGGGGAAAAATATTGTACTTTTTGGAGAAATGTCCTCCGGTCTGATGAAACAAAAATAGAACTGTTTGGTCATGATGACCATTGTTATGTTTGGAGGAAAACGGGGGAGGCTTGCAAGCCGAGAACACTATCCCAACCGTGAAGCACTTGGGTGGCAGCATAATGTTGTGGGGGTGCTTTGCTGCAGGAGGGACTGGTGCACTTCACAAAATAGTTCGGCATCATGAGGATGTACAATTATGTGGATATATTGAAGCAACATCTCAAGACATCAGTCTGACTTGGTCACAAATGGGTCTTCCAAATGGACAATGACCCCAACCACACTTCCAGAGTTGTGGAAAAATGGCGCAAGGACAACAAAGTCAAGGTATTGGAGTGGCCATCACAAAGCCCTGACCTCAATCCTATATCAAATTTGTGAGAAGAACTGAAAAAGCGTGTTCGTGCAAGGAGGCCTACAAACCTGACTCAGTTACACCAGCTCCTCTGTCAGGAGGAATGGGCCAAAATTCACCCAACCTATTGTGGGAAGCTTGTGGAAGGCTACCCGGAACTTTTGACTCAAGTTAAACAATTTAAATGAAATGCTACCAAATACTAATTGAGTGCATGTAAACTTCTGACCCACTGGGAATGTGACGAACGAAATAATAGCTCAAATAAATTATTCTCTCTACTACTATTATGACATTTCACATTCCTAAAATAAAAGTAGTGATCCTAACTGACCTAAGACTGGGAAATTCTACTAGGATTAAATGTCAGGAATTGTGAAAAACTGATTTGAAATGTGTTTGGCTAAGGTGTTTGTAAACTTCCAACGTCGACTGTACATGTGCATGTGTGTGCAAATGTGTGTTTACATCGGTATGCTGTCGTCACCATCTTAACATTTTTATGCAAAGCACGTTTCAATATTGAATGAGATGTAAGGGTTTTTGATATGCTACGTATGCATATTTTTAGCTTTTTGTTGCTTTTAGTTGGCGAAACAAAACACAACATTGATGGGTCACTGTAGATCTATAAAATGTCATTATGCAATGGTACAAAGAATGTAAATGGTCTCATAGCCTTATTGCTCATTGTAGTTGGTCCATGAGTCAGAATTTACATATCACCAATGCTCTGGGCAAATGACACATATTTTGGGAGACTATTTGCTTGATATAGATTTGTTACAGGCCCTGTTGTACAGCAACGTCTCCCTAACACACAAAGCCATAGCACCATATTGATAATGCATAGCATATTGCTGCTAGTATGCAAAATTATTCTTGCTGACAATTTGTTATCTTGTCAGTGCTGGGGGCTGTCCAGACTATAGCTTTAATCACCTCTGCAGTCATAATCACTGAGACACCACCACCAGATCTCCTCCCAAAGATGGCCCCAACCTCCCATTTTCGGTTCTGCCCTCAAACCATTCCCCACCTCTTTTTTGTCGCCTTTTTCCAGAGACCTTTGATGTTATTTGTGTCCTGAGGCGATCCAAAAGTACAGAGCAAGATGGCTTTTTATTCACTGTTAGATTTTGTTTTGTCTCGTTTCTCCTCCAAGTTTTTCACCAACATAGCACATTTATGGCTGAGGGGATTGAGGCAGAGCCTCAGGGAGGTATTGCTATAGAAGTGTCTCTCTGTGCAAACCACTTGAAAGGCTCAGGTTTTAGTGGTGTGGATCAAATGTCATCTCCTCAAAAGTTGTTGAAATGGAATAAGACCGTTGCCAAAAAATATTGTTTTTGCTTCAACATTGCATTTCAACCAAAGGGATGAGTCACTTGTACTTTCTCGAAAACTATCTCTGCTCTGCTTTGTGTGAGCCATGTTTTGAGTGAGCCATGTCTGTAAGGACCCTGATGTATAGCAGTAAGCCTGCGTCAACAAATCAATTTGACCTCTGTCATCAAAAGTGGCTGTCTGTTGTTGAACGGTACTAAGGGAACTCTGCTGTTATATAGCTCTGTACTATCGCCATCTAAACTGTAATGGGTTCACCAAGGCCACATCTTTGTTAGTGTTCCAACGCAATTCCAAGAAATTAGCTGAACCAGATAGAATATTGACAGGAACTGGGTTAATACCCAGTGCACAATATGCAACAAGACAAAGAGGGAGATAGTGTGATGACACATGGGTTCCTTCTGCTGTTTTAGAAGGTCATTTCACTTGATCAACCACGGTAAGCAACAATCTCTGCAATTCTCTCCATCCCCCACATGCTTCATAGAAATGTAATAACCCACTGGGCACACACTGCTTGAATCAATATTGTTTCCAAATCCTTTCAATGAAATTACGTTGAACCAACGTGGACTGTTGAATTGACGTCTGTGCTCAGTGGAAAAAGTACAATAGCAAACCACACGCATGCAAATGTGCCCAGTTGCCCCCACACACAAAAACACAATGCAAATCATCACTTACACAAACACGTCAGAGGCTCACAGAAGAGTGTGCACGCTGAGTTTTTCCACAAGCAACACGCACACACCGGTATTAAAATGAACAGGTGCCAATTGCTTCTCTAGCCAGCCATGGGAATACCGAGTCCACCTGCGCAGAACGCTTGTTTTATGAACTCTCTTTGACTCCAATGTGTGAATGTGCTCGGCAGCATACAGCCTCAATCATTTGTGGCCTGGCAGCTGATTTAGGGTAAATAAATTCTCTTATAGCCCTTCAGTAGGGTGGCCCTGAGGGCAGATACAAGCTCCACAACACAAAGCAAAACGTTTTGTCACAAAATGGACGCACGTGCGTGTGTACAACTATGAATGTTAAGTTCGTATCGGCCCTAAGGTGGAAAGTAGCTTTCAAAGCTGCATCCTGATTAAGCTCAGAGGAAATATTCTGGATTTTGCACCACATCTGAGCTTCACGATTGAACCGAAACAGGGTCACAAAGTGGCAGTTATACATGTACATGTGTTTAAAAGTTTTATAAGAGCCCAATTCAGATTTTTTTCCCTATCATGTCTTAAAGTAATGATGGACTGTCGTTTCTCTTTGCTTATTTGAGCTATTCTTCCCAAATAGGGCTATATTCTGTATACCACCTCTACCTTGTCACAACACAACTGATTGGCTCAAACGCATTAAGAAGAAAATAAATTCCACAAATGAACATTTAACAAGGCACACCTGTTAATTGAAATGCACTCCTGGTGACTACCTCATTAGGCTGGTGAGAGAATGCCAAGAGTGTGCAAAGCTGTCATCAAGGCAAAGGGTGACTACATTGAAGAATCAAACATCAAAAATATATTTTGATTTGTTTAACACTTTTGTTGGTTACTTCATGATTCCGTATGTGTAATTTAATAGTTTTGATGTCTTCACTATTGTGCTACTGTCATGTTCTGACCTTTATTTCCTGTGTTTTGTATTTAGTTAGTATGGTCAGGGCGTGAGTTGGGTGGGTAGTCTATGTTTGTTTTTCTATGATTTGGGTATTTCTATGTTTCGGCCTAGTATGGTTCTCAATCAGAGGCAGGTGTCATTAGTTGTCTCTGATTGAGAATCATACTTAGGTAGCCTGGGTTTCACTGTGTGTTTGTGGGTGATTGTTCCTGTCTCTGTGATTGCACCAGATAGGACTGTTTTGAGTTTTCACATTTCTTGTTTTTTTGTAGTCAGTTGTTCATGTGTACCTTAACGTATTAAAAAGAACCATGGACACTTACCACACCGCATATTGGTCCTCTGATCCATTTCACCTTTCCTCTTCGGAAGAAGAGGAGGAAATTCATTACAGCTACAATGTAGAAAATCGTTAAAAATAAATAAATAAAAACCCTTGAATGAGTAGCTGTGTCCAAACTTTTGACTGGTACTGTATATACAGGGGTCATAAAATTTGAAATAAAATAGCTAAATGGTCCTTGGTATGACCATCATAAAACAATTCCAAAGGTGAGGTTTTAATACATACTTTAAACCGAACTGAATGTAAACATTTTTTAATAATAATGAACAACAGAACAATTCTTAAAGTCAAATTTGTTGATAGTACCCCATGTTACTGTCCCCACTAGAACAAATAAATACTTAAATACATGCAATTTTGTCCTGGAAACATTTAACTGAAATACTGTAGAATTCCATTCATTCAAATGAAAAATCTTCCTTTTCCCTGTAGCATTATTATGGTGGCGTTGGCTGTCTCATGATGAGGTATAATTTTCCCGCTCTGTACACACCAGACTATAATCACAGACTCTTATCTCTCCCCACAATATATCACTAAGATGTAAAGCTCTCCGCTGATATGCTTTGTGAGTTGTAACTCATTCATCTGTGGGAGTTCCTATTGCGGTAAGCGATGGGCAATGGATGACAGAGTAGGAACAATGGGGATATCAATTAGAGCAGAAGGACTCGCCCACCTGTCTCCCTCTATACTCAAAACTCTCCATACACTCCAACACATGGGCGGGTTAACAGTAGAGTGCTGCTCTGCCACCTCCATCCCAACGAGAGATCTTCAAATGATCCAAATCGAAAAGAGGAAAGACTGGCTTCACACCCCATTTATCCCAATGCAAACATAAATCATTGGAATTAACTCACATTGCCAGCCAGGAAGCTCCATGCTGTGGTTCTACAACTCTCTGCATCCTCCCACTTTCCTTTCCTGTAAGTGCTTTTATTCAAGGGATTAATTCTCTTTCTTCATAATTGCCTAGTGTTCTCATTTTTAGAAACACATTTTCTCGGCTGGTCTGTACATTTTTGCTCTATAAACATTGTGATTGCTACATTTGGCTGCCAATCATTGGTGGAACAATGGGGGATGAAACATGGTGGAGATGTTTGTGTAAAATTTGAACCCATAAGAGTCTAAGCCCTGTCTAAGCCAGGGGGGTTCCACTAAGCTATATGGAATTGTTTTAAGAAGGTCATACAAAGGATCATTTAGCTATTTGTTTTAGAATTTTAAGGCCCCTTGAAGTATCAAAACAAAAAAATTATTCAAAAAAATATTCAAGAAGTGTCTGTCCTATATCTGAGAAATATAAGAAAGATCAGGAAATGTGTATATATATATATATATATATATATATAATTTTTTTTTTACATGTATTTATCTCCTTATTTTTGGCACTAAACATTCTCCATATATACATTTTAACTGGTACAGACCTGGGACCTTCAGACAAGTCTTATGAGGCTTGTGTGTTGAGGCCGCTGCATAATAGTTTCTAGGCCAAACCATTCAGACAGACGTTTTTGTGAGAAGACCGATTTTTCGGGTTGTCTCATGGTCTGATTAACACCGCTCTAGCTCTGATAAACACCACTCTAGCTCTGTCACCTTTCACCGCAGATGCGGAAGTGAAACACAGAGAAATATCTATATCTTAAACTGGCAGATTATTATGGGGATTTTTTTATTATGCTAATTCAATTTCTGAGAGGCGCAGACATTGACTTTAGGAGGTTAATCACTGCCCTTAGTACTGTCTTGCCTTTCTCTCTGCAAAGTACTGGGAAATTACATTTATGGGACTTTTTTTTATCTTGCCTATAAGCATTTACCCCACATTTAGTGGAAAAATACATCAAAATATTGGGAGAATTACCTTACGCAAGCGATCAGCGTTGACCTAGTCTTGGAAATCCCAGATCTAGGGCAACAGCACTAGGTTTGGGAAACATGAGGGACTTTCTCTGCAAATTCGAAAGGGGAGAAAAAAATCAGGGGAGACTGTTCTTCAGACAGATAATTCTCCCAACAAATGACGAGTTTGGGTAGGTGAGTTTTAAATGTGAGCGGGAATTGTGCTCTTGAGAAATAATCCCCTCGGAAACATGACAGAGGTGGACACAATGCTGACAAAGATAGCTAGGCTAATTATAGCCAAAGCCAGTCAGTGGATGTAGACTCACTACGCTAACGTTAGCTGTTGTGGAGCATGCAAACTACTGACTTTTGAAATACATTAATTGAATATATCCTCCACGAGTTCCATGTAAGCTAGCTACCAATTTTGTGTCCAGTGGGGATGTTAATACCAGGACACAAACTGATAAGGCTCTAGATAGATTTCCAGCACTTTCAGTTCCGCTTAGACCAACCAATGCTAGTACCTGTGCAGACGTATAAAGCCACGCCCCGCCCCTACTTCGGCCAATTGGATCACGTCTCTCTGTTCCTACTCCCCACCTACAAGCTGCAACTGTAGAGGGAGTCACCAACACAGAGAATAGTGAGGCACTGGACAGAGGAGGCATACTCAGTACTGCAGGATTGTTTTAAGAATACTGATTGGAATATGTTCAAAGATTCATCCACCCAGGACTCATCCATCAACATTGGGGAATATACATGGACAGTCATTAGGAAATGTGTTGATGATGTTGTACCCACAATAACATTCCGGACATACCCCAACCAAAAACCCTGGATGAATGAAGATATCCATATAATTCTGAGAGCCCTTACAGCAGCATTCAATGTCAGCAGAATGAACCCCGATGACTCGATCGCGCGCAACGCGTACAAGGCAGCAGATCCATTAGGGACGCAAAAAGACAACGCAGACTCAAACTTTATATGATGTTTGACAACTCAGACTCGTGTCGCATGTGGCAAGGACTACAGACTATCCCAGATTACAAAGGCAAATCCAGCTGTGCAGTGCCCACCGAAACCTCCCTAGCTTCGAGGCAGACAATACCAAGCCATTCAGGAAGACTCTCGCTGCACCGAACGACCAGGTGACATGAGGAAAACTCTCCAAAGAGTAAATATTCACAAAGCCGCCGGCCCAGATGGCATCCCTGGCGTGTCCTCAGAGTGTGTGCTGACCAGCGGGCGGGTGTCTTCTCTGACATCTTCAACCTGTCCCTGTCTCAGGCTGTAGTCCCCACCTGCTTTAAGGAGACCACCATCGCCCTGTCATGCTCACCTCGGTCATCATGAAGTGCTTTGAGAGGCTGGTCATGGCCAAAATAAAGGTCAGCGTGCCAGGCACACTGGACACACTCCAATTTACCTATCACTAACAGATCCACGGATGATGCCATTTCCATTGCTACTCACACGGCTGCAGCACATCCGGACAAAAGGAACACCTATGTGAGAATGCTGCTCATTAACTATAGTTCAGCATTCGACACTACTGTTCCCTCCAAGCTTGACAACAAGCTCAGAGCCTGGGTCTGCAACTGGATCCTGGAATTCCTGAAGGGCTCACCACAGGCTGTGAGGATTGGCAACAGCACCTCTCCAAATACTACCGCTGCACCATTGAGAGGTGGTACTGGAATGGCTCCGTCCATTACCGCAAGGCCCTCCATTGGATGGTGAAGACCGTGCTCCCACCCATCAAGGACATCTACTCTAATACCAACAGGCTCAGAGACAGTTTCTATCTATAAGCCATCAGACTGCTGAACACTTGAACTGGACTGACCACCTGCTCTGATTCTCTGAACTTTAGAACAAATGCACAGACCCATACAAACGTACACACACGCATACAGTGCATTTGGAAAGTATTCAGACCCCTTCACTTTTTCCACATTTTGTTACGTTACAGCCTTATTCTAAAATGTATTTTAAAAAATATCAACACACAATAACCCATAATGACAAAGCGAAAACAGGTTTTTAGAAGTGTTTGCAAATCTTCCAAAAAACAAAAATACCTTATTTACATAAGTATTCAGATCCTTTGCTATGAGACTCAAAATTGAGCTCAGGTATATCCTGTTTCCATTGATCATCATGTTTCTACAACTTGATTGGAGTCCACCTGTGGTAAATTTAATTGATTGGACATTATTTGGAAAGGCACACACCTGTCTATATAAGGTCCCACAGTTGACAGAGCATGTCAGAGCAAAAACCAAGCCATGAGATTGAGGGAATTGTCCGTAGAGCTCCGAGACAGGATTCTGTTGAGTCACAGATCTGAGGAAGGGTACTAAAACATTTCTGTAGCATTCAAGGTCCGCAGGAATACAGTGGCTTCCATCATTCTTATATGGAAGAAGTTTGGAACCACCAAGACTCTTCCTAGAGCTGGCTGCCTGGCTAAACTGAGCAATCGGGGAAGAAGGGCCTTGGGCAGGGAGGTGACCAAGAACCTGGTGGTGACTCTGACAGAGCTCCAGATTTTTTCTGTGGAGATGGTAGAACCTTCCAGAAGGAAAACCATCTCTGCAGCACCTCACCAACCAGAGCTTTATGGTAGAGTGGCCAGAAGGAAGCCACTCCTCAGTAAAAGGCACATGACAGCCTGCTTGGAGGACACAGACCATGAGAAACAAGATTCCCTGGTCTGATGAAACCAAGATTGAACTCTTTGGCCTGAAATCCAATCGTCACATCTGGAGGAAACCTGGCACCATCCCAGGATCGAGGGAAAGATGAACGGAGCAAAGTAGAGAGTTCCTTGATGAAAATCTGTTCCACAGCGCTCAGGACCTCAGACTGGGGCGAAGGTTCACCTTCCAACAGGACAACGGCCCTAAGCACACAGGCAAGACAACACAGAAGTGGCTTTGGGACAAGTATTTGAATATCCTTGAGTGGCACAGCCAGAGCCTGGACTTGAACCATATTGAAAATCTCTGGAGGGAGAAACCTGAAAATAGCTGTGCAGCGATGCTCCCCATCCAACCTGACAGAGCTTGAGAGGAGAGAAGAATGGGCGAAACTCCCAAAATACCAAGCTTGTAGCTTTTTTATATATTTGGGAAAAAAACATGTGAACTGTTTTTGCTTTGTCATTGTGGGGTATTTTTGTGTAGATTGATGAGCGAACATTTTTTTCTGCATTTTAGAATAAGACTGTAACGTAACAGAATGTGGAAAAAGTCAAGGGGTCTGAATCATTTCCGAATGCATTGTATACATTCCTGCCACACGCTCATCACAACTACTGCTAACAGATTCTTGTTATTCTGCTCAATTTGTACACTTCCCCCCTTCCCGAATACATGTGTACATTTTGGGCTACGAATTGTGCCTTCCTGTCTTATACTTATGCTAAAATGTGTTATTATTTTCTACTGCCATTTACTTTATGTTCATATCTTTTCTTATTTCTTATTGTTGTTTCAATGTCGAGAAGGAACCTGCAAGTAAGCATGTTGTTGGATGATGTACAGTATACCATGCGTATCCCGTGCGGACGACTAATACAACTTTTCCTGACCAGAAAATAGGACAAAAGACCTCACTTGACTGTCAGGAATGCTGGCAAAGCTGGGGGGGGAATGTTGAGTCTGGTTTTCACATGAAGAAAGCAGCAATACACCCATGCAATGATGGCTTATGATGTCTTACTTCATAACAGCTGGTGTTAATTGGAGATTAATTCAATCAAGCTCCATTCAAAAATATCCTAACTCAGTCCAGAGAGAGAGGCATATATATATTTATTTAAGAACGACTGCCCCTAAAAAAAAAACATTTTGAAAACGGCGATATGTCAGAAACATTTATTCTAGTTTCAAGCTTCAATACAAAGTGTAAATATGATAATTTTGGTAAAAAAATAATGATAGGAAACAATATGTAAAGGAATGAGGGGTACAGTAACAGTTTTCCTTGGTAGCGCCCAAGTCGGGCCCAGTTCCACAAAGGGGCTAAAGGGGGCTTAGCCCCCTAAGTCCAACCTTTAGAACCCTCAGTTTTTGTTTTGTTTCCCTATATAAAAATAGCTAAACAGTTAAGATGATTGAGTTACAGGTTGGCGCTCTATCTCCGCTGTGTCAGCATGATGGACAGGGCACACCGCGGTGTGTGTAGGGAGGCAAGGGGTGCTATGGAAAGCCACTGGGCAGTTACGTATGACTTCTTTGGGTTTCCCTAAAGTGTTTAAAAAAAATTGTGGTAGGCTAAGTGAATAACGTGATATGCCTCCACCTGTCATATTTGACTTTGTCGGTGTCAAGTTTACTGTTGAAGCTGTAAAAAGCATTAAAAATGCTATTAATAATGTTATTAGCCGTAGCCTATTTAACTAGCTTGAACCAGCTAATCGGCCACGATGGAGATCAGAAATGGGCTTTGCCAAAATACCCAAACTAAGGAGAAGGAGAAGGAGAGCGATGAGCAGCAGCAGCAGCAGCAGCAGCAGCAGCAGCAGCAGCAGCAGCATCAAACCACTGAGGCTGATGGTGTTGCCGAGGTCCAGCTAGCTCTGTGTGCATATCCTACACATTCTTCCACAAGAGCCACCAGGATAATTCTGGCTTCACATTCGCCTCCACCTCCGACTGTTCCTGATGATATTGGAACAGAGAAGCTAGCCCAGGGTAGTATAGAATCATATCTTAAATGGTTTTCGGTCCAAAAACGCTTTTCTGTCCAAAAACAATTCTGTCCAATGTTTTTTTTTTGTACAAAAACATTAATTTAATAGCAATTGGTTTGTAGGAAGAGAGTGGCTGGAATAGTCAGTTACTCCAGATGTAGCATTTTGTTTCCCATAATAAAAGTTCTGTGTTGTGTCCAATGCTAACGCAGACAAGGCCTTAAACCCAAGCTAGGTTTTCTAACTTGAAGAATGCTCTTGATAGTACCAAATGATTTCCTAGGCACGCATCAAGTAAAGAGCATTTGAAATGCACCTCGCTATGGAAAGAACAACTAGTTTGACATGCTATGGAAATGTCACTGTTGTCACGTTTACTCCCGCTCCTCCTCTCCTTCCTCCTTCGGTTAACTTTGCTCTAAGAAACTGTCCCCTGCAGAGAGGAACTACGACGTTGGCGGTGAAGTTTGCATTAAAGGAGTGGAGACACTGGCTGGAGTGCGCCAAGGACCCATTCGTCATCCTCATGACCATCGGAACCTGGAGTACATATGGACAGCGAGGAGGCTGAATCCGAGCCAAGCAAGGTGGGCCCTTTTCTTTATGAGTAAAAAAAATAAAAATAAACATTTATTTATTTTTTACTAATTTTTCGTGGTATCCAATAGTTTTTTAGTAGCTACTATCTTGTCTCATCGCTACAACTCCCGTATGGGCTCGGGAGAGACGATGTCATGTTTTGTCATATATTGTCTTGTCCTTGTGCTTTCCCTTCTGTTCGTTTCCCCCTGCTGGTCTTATTAGGTTCGTTCCCTTTTTCTATCCCTCTCTCTCCCCCTCCCTCTCTCTCTTCTCTCTATCGTTCCGTTCCTGCTCCCAGCTGTTCCTCATTCTCCTAACTCACTCATTTACTCTTTTCACACCTGTCCCCTATTTTGCCCTCTGATTAGAGCCCTATTTCTCCCCTTGTTCTCCGCTTCTGTCCTTGTCGGATCCTTGTATGATGTTCGCTGTGCTGTGTCCTTGTCTCGCCCTGTCGTGTTTTGTCTCCTTCAGATGCTGCGTGTGAGCAGGTGTCTTAGTCTGCTACGGTCGGTGCCTTCCCGAAGCAACCTGCAGTCAATGGTCGAGTCTCCAGTCTGTCCTCGTTACTACGAGTGGATTTAAGTTTTTTCCTGTTTTGTTTTCTTCTTGATTTTTCCAGGATTATTACCTTTGTCGTATACTGGAATAAAGACTCTGTTTTCGTTAAGTCGCTTTTGGGTCCTCATTCACCAGCATAACAGACGAAGGTTGAAAGTCATGCGTCCTCCGATACACAACCCAACCAAGCCGCACTGCTTCTTAACACAGCACGCATCCAACCTGGAAGCCAGCCACACCAATGTGTCGGAGGAAACACCGCCAAGCCCTCCCTAACCCGGACGACGCTAGGCAAATTGTGCGTTGCACAATACAGAATTCAATATAATTCCAATGCATTACACAAATGACGCCCCTGGGTATAGCTACATGTTGGTATGATTCATCATTGAAATAGATATTCTATTATGGTTTTCTTGGTAGCCTGTTGGTTCTCGTGGTTGTAAATGGAACTGTATGTATTGGAATCGTGTTTATGGTGGGCTGGCATTGCTGAATTGGTGGAGTGGGTCGAATTATATACACAGAAGTGCACTTTGTCCTTTCAGAAGGTTTCGCTGAACTCATGAGTGGCATTATTTTCCATGTTTAAACAGGCCTATTTACTTGGCAAGTCAGCAGTGCGTTGCTGCATCTCACAGTTATTCACCTTTTGTATACTGCATGTTGTTTACTGTTCATTTAACGAGCTGTAACAAGTGCGCTGAGAGTCGGGTAGCAAGTTCAGGGTGTGAGTGATTCAATAAATAAATGAAACAAGAAACACAAATGCACCGCCATGAAAACAGAGTCAATAACACCTGAGGAAAGAACCAAGGGGAGTGACAGATATAGGGGAGATAATCAAGGAGGTGACGGGAGTCCAGGTGAGTGTCATGAGGCGCTGGTGCGTGTGACTTGGGGACAGGTGTGCGGGGTAATCAGCAGCCGGATGAGCTTGAGGCCCGGAGAACGAGTATACGTGACACGAGCCTAAATAAAGATTGTGCCAAGGCTTTATCGATCTGATATTTTGATTATAGACCTATAGTACGCCTTCCGCTGTTTTGTTCTGTTCACATTCATTCGTTCGCATTTCTATGCCAAACTGCTGTTCAGCATTTTTGTTTGCATGTATGAATAACCAAGCAAAAATATAATTTAGCTCTCTCATTTAGCTATTTGTGCCTTACGGAGTGTGGTTGTTGTGGATGGCAGTTCACAAATCGAAATATATATTTGAACCCAATAATGGTTGAATTTAAGCTGCCTATCAATCATTGTTTTTGAAACCAGTGAAAAATGTGCTCTGGCAACAGCTGCATAGTGCGGATCCCAGCCTCTGAAATAAAAGTAGGGCCTTTATTACGCAATCTAAATCATGCTGATGAAAAACAAAAACACATCCACAGGCCTAATGGACATATGCTCAAGCTCACACACTTTTTTGATAGACTTAAAGGGGCAATCTGTAGTTGCTACATCCATTTTTGGACTTGTAAATGTATACATGTAAAGATTTAATTGTATTAATATAAGTAATAGAATATAAGGGCACAAGGCGAGACCCAAATGCAGACACAGGAGGCAGATGTTAGAGCTCCGATATTTATTATAACAAAGGGAGTAGTCAGAGGCAGGTCGGGGAACTGGCGAGAGTTCATAAAGCAGGTCAGAGTCCAAACAGTACCAGACGATAGGCAGACTCGAGGTCAGGCCAGGCGGGTCAGAAACCAGATCCAAGTCCGAAACAGTACAAGGGGATATGCAGGCTGGTGGTCAGAGCAGGCAGAGTGGTCAGGCAGGCGGGTCAGAAATCAGATCCAAGTCCGAAACAGTACAAGGGGATAGGCAGGCTGGTGTTCAGAGCAGGCAGAGTGGTGAGGCAGGCGGGTTCAGAGTTAGGACAGGCAAGGGATGAAACCAGGAGGACTAGAAACAAACAGAGACTGGGAAAAATAGGAGCAAGGAAAACCACTGGTTGACTTGGCAAACAAGACGAACTGGCACAGAGAGACAGGAAACACAGGGATAATATATATATATATATATATATATATATATATATATATATATATATATATATATATATATATATACACCCGGATAATAAGCAACACCTGGAGGGGGTGGAGACAATCACAAGGACAGGTGAACCAGATCAGGGTGTCACAGCAGAAAGCAATGGGTTAGAAGAAGACTACATAACCACGCCGTAAAGTATAATTTTACATCTACAGTTGAAATCGGAAGTTTACATACACCTTAGCCAAATACATTTAAACTCAGTTTTTCACAATTCCTGACATTTCCTGACCCTGTCTTAGGTCAGTTAAGATCATCACTTCATTTTAAGAATGCAAAATGTTAGAATAATAGTAGAGAATGATTTATTTCAGCTTTTATTTCATTCATAACATTCCCAGTGGTTCAGAAGTTCACATACACTCAATTAGTATTTGGTAGCATTGCCTTCAAATTGTTTAATTTGGGTCAAATGTTTCGGGTAGCCTTCCACAAGCTTCCCACAATAGGTTGGGGGAATTTTGGCCCATTCCTCCTGGCAGAGCTGGTGTAACTGAGTCAGGTTTGTAGGCCTCCTTGCTCACGCACGCTTTTTCAGTTCTTCCTACAAATGTTCTACAGAATTGAGGTCAGGGCTTTGTGATGGCCACTCCAATACCTTGACTTTGTTTTCCCTAAGCCATTTTTCCACAACTTTGGAAGTATGCTTGGGGTCATTGTCCATTTGGAAGACCCATTTGCAACCAAGATTTAACTTCCTGACTGATAATAATAAATAATAATAATAATAATATATGCCATTTAGCAGACGCTTTTTTCCAAAGCAACTTACAGTCATGTGTGCATACATTCTACGTATGGGTGGTCCCGGGGATCGAACCCACTACCCTGGCGTTACAAGCGCCATGCTCTACCAACTGAGCTACAGAAGGACCAATGTCTTGAGATGTTGCTTCAGTACATCCACATCATTTCCTTCTCATGATGCCATCTATTTTGTGAAGTGCACCAGTCCTTCCTGCAGCAAAGTACCCCCACAACACGATGCTGCCACCCCCATGCTTCACGGTTGGGATGGTGTTCTTCGGCTTGCAAACCTCCCTCGTTTTCCTCCAAACATAACAATGGTCATTATGGCCAAACAGTTCTATTTTTGATTCATCAAACCAGAGGACATATATCCAAAAAGTATGATCTTAGTCCCCATGTTCAGTTGCACACCGCAGTGTAGCTTTTTATGCCGGGTTTGAAGCAGTGGTTTCTTCCTTGCTGAGCGGCCTTTTAGGTTCTGTCGATATAAGACTCGTTTTACTGTGGGTATAGATACTTTTGTATCCGTTTCCTCCAGCATCTTCACAAGGTCCTTTGCTGTTGTTCTGGGATTGATTTGCACTTTTCGCACCAAAGTACATTCATCTCCAGGAGACAGAACGCGTCTCCTTCCTGAGCGGTATGACAGCTGCGTGGTCCCATGGTGTTTATACTTGCGTACTATTGTTTGTACAGATGAACGTGGTACCTTCACGCGTTTGGTAATTGCTCCCAAGGTTGAACCAGACTTGTGGAGGTCTAAAATATTTGATTTCTTTTGATTTTCCCATGATGTCAAGCAAAGAGGCACTGAGTTCAAACGTAGGCCTTGAAATACATCCACAGGTACACCTCCAATAGGCTCAAATGATGTCAATTAGTATACAGAATATAGCCCTATTTGGTAAAAGACCAAGTCCATATTAAAGGCAAGAACGGTTCAAATAAGCAAAGGGAAATGAGTCCATCAATATTAAAACAGTTTAATAGCTCCAAATTTCAATGACAACCTCAAACCAAGTATAAATGGTAGAAATTCATATTCACATATTGAAAGCATTTAAAGAGACAACTAAAAGATGTGCATTTACATTGTGTAATTTATTGACAGTCCCTAACTAGCCCCAGCAATAGGCTATCCAGTGTCAAACCAATTTTGGTCAGCACACTAGCCAACTGAAGCTAAATGGTGAAAGAAGTTGGCTAGCATTAGCTAGCCTAGAATACTTCAAGACACGAGACCTGGTTAGACTGTTTCAATTTAGGAGAAGGGTGAATGACTGTAAATGTCTACTGTGCAAACTCTTGCCATGTGCGAGCACACACACAAGACAACTATATTAAAATCCCCACCCAAGACAACTCTCGTTTGGCTTCAGTCATGGCCACTGCATGAATTAATGACAATGCTGATAATTAGGCCAAATCAAGAATTTCAGCCCAAATTAATTAGCACCTTTTGGCAGAACCCCTATTTCCCTATCTCCCCCTGCACACCTGATTTATTGATTCCTCCCTGTCCACAGCACCCCAAACCAGCATTAAATATAGACAAAAGAGAATTAGAAAATGACCCTTCATCACTTTTTGAAAGTCTACCATTAAATATGAATGGCCTTTCTTCTCCTTTAGTCCACTGAAATGTAGACTGGGATTTTAGTCAAATCAAAGCAATTTGGAGAGAACCTTCCTGTCCCCATTTGAAGGTCTATGTAGTAACAGTACGTCTTACAATGAAGTATACTTCTATCCTATACCTCCAGTTTTGTTTTTTTACAATGGTTGTCCCCTGTCATTCCTCTTGATACTGGTAAACCTACAAGGTTTGTAGGGAGACGTGAAGACGGTATACAACACGCTCAATTCATTCAAGCGTTGCCATTGTCAAACAAAACACGACCCCATCAAGTTATCCATTATAACGCCTTTGTATGGAAGCTGTATCATTTTCCTTCAGAGAGCAGTAATAATGACAGAGGGTTCCCTGTTAACATATTTTGTTGCCTGGAAGTCATGGGAACATGAGTTTCCTGACCGTTGAAACAAATATTTTTAAAAGGTCCAATGCATCCGTTTTTATGTCAATATTAAATCATTTTTGGGTATAGATTCTTAGCGAAAACCACATTTTCAAGAAAAAAAAGCTTGAACTGTCTGGAAGATGTCTTAATTGGGAAGGGAAAACTGAAAACTACTCTAGCTGTTATTGCCAGACGTTTGGTGCTCTTTTTCTTATTGGTCTATTAATTGGTGATGTCACCAGGAAGGCCAAAACTTCAACTTTCAGGCTGTCTTTTCAAACAGTTCTTACACTAAAAGGGAATCATCATCATTTCACAGTAATATTCTAACCTGTGTGGACGGACGGACATACATACAACTCAGGGAAATCGCGTTTTTGACACGCTGGGCCTTTAAACATCCGTAAAACAAAAGCTAACATTCCAAACTGTTCTGGGAACGTTTGTTTTTAGGTTACAGGAAGAGAACATTTCATTGGAGTTCATTTCATTAACACTCAGATAAATGATTTGAAGGTAAGTCATTCATTATAGAAGAACATTCTCCAAACGTCGTGAATGTTTTGTCATGGCTATTATTGAACATGTTCTTAACACTGAGAAGGGAATTTAAAGATTATTCCCATGTTTTTGAATATCTTTCTTTAAACTTTCATTGAACGCTTCAATAAGATTTTTAGTAGCAAATTGTATTTGTCACATGCTTGGTAAAAAACAGGTGTAGGCAGTGAAATGCTTACTTACTTCCCACAATACAGAGAGAAGATACATAATAACATTAGGAATACAGTGCAATCAGAAAGTATTCAGACCCCTTGACTTTTTCCACATTTTGTTACGTTACAGCCTTATTCTAAAATGGATGAAAGAATTTCCCCCCCTCATCGATCTACACACAATAATGATAAAGCAAAAACAGGTATTTAGAAATGTTTGCAAATGTATCTTATTTACATAAGGTTTCCGACCCTTTACTCAGTACTTTATTAAATAACCTTTGGCAGCGATTACAGCCTTGAGTCTTCTTGGGTATGACGCTACAAGCTTGGCACACCTGAATTTGGGGAGTTTCTTCCCAAATGCAAAGTCATTAGCAATTTGATTTTCTCTAAATAATCAGGGTATCAAAGCCAATGAGGAATTATTTTAAACTGCTGCTTTGCCTACTTGTGTTCTGGCTCTGGCCCAACCCATTGGTTTCTGGACCAATCAGGCGGCCTATAATTTGTTTGCATTCGGTGAAGGGTTTGGGAGGTACTCAGATCGAGACTCATTGCAGAGAAACTAACGTCCGTGGGCATGGTGTAGCATTTGACTGGAGCAAGGAGTCTGTGTAGCCAGGCAACAACGATCCTGCAACATTTCCAGAAAGTTGTGGGAAGGTCTTATGCCAAATTACCATAGTACAACCATTCTCTAACCATGCTCTAATTGTTCTTTGAACGTTTTGTGCTAGCTGGGTGATTACAGTTGCAGTCTGCTTCAGGTGCATCCATAGTTATGGTTTGGGGTCAAGGAGCGTTAAACAGGCCTCCATCGTTTCCCACTGAATATTAAAGGCTTTCTCATGAATTTGTGTGTTAATGCTGCAAAGAATCTCAGGCTCACACATGCGTGAGTTCACATGTAAACACAATATCACAGATACAATCTAAAAGACAGCATGTTTGTGTGTGAGTTCTTTTAAAAATTCTAATGATTTCCGCATTTCTGAGTGTTTCTGGTCCAAGTCAAGGTTCTAGCAGGACTGCATAGGAATTCCAAACTAAACTCATAGGGAGGAGGAGGCTTTGGAGAAGGGGCAGAGGTGGGTGGGGGGGGTGGGGGGGGGGTCCAGAGATCAGAGGGTGAAGGCTGCAAAAAAAATTCATCTTTAGTCGTGCAGCAGTTTATACTTCATCCCACTTGAAGTGGAAAAGCCTGTGCGGTGCAGAAACCTCTGCATTAATTATGCTCAATTTCACGATGATGCGTGGAGGAGAGCGCCCTTGGTAAACAAAGTCTTTACACCGCCTGCAATGAAAGTTACATCAAAGTGGCATCAAGAGCTCTTCACAGAGCTAATTGCCTTCAAGTTAAACTGTTGGTTGTCACTCACAAAGCATTGTCACTCACTCACTTAACTGGGGCACATAATCTGACTGAAACAAACAGAAGAGTGAGAACAAGGTGGATAATGGATCCCAGTGCTAATTAGTACTTAGATCGTTACCAATCTCACGTTGAAGCAGAGATTTATCTAATTCTTCAGATAAATGAACAGATGGCGTAAGCATACCAAAACCATGGGAACACAAACTTATTGCATAATTAATAGTAATGATGAGAACAATATTATTATAATAATTGGTACTATAAATGTCAAAAACTTTACTGAAAGAGTGCTGTCAAATCCATTTAGATTTTGTAGGCAATTAAAGTATTTGATTTCAGGAAATTACAAATAATACCCCACTGGGCACAGATGTCAGTTCAACCTTTTCATTAACATGTGGTTGAGTTGTCAACCAACGTGAATTCAAAGTAAAATCCTGAAAAATGTTAACGATGTCATTGGATTTAGGTTAAAAAGACAATAATTCAAAAACAATTCCTTCATATTGATGCTTTTTTAGCAAATCCAATCAGTTTTTCACGTCAATTCAACATCAAACATATACATTTTCAATGGCGTGGAAATGTTGTTTTCAACCAGTTTGTGCTCACTGTGAACTCTGAACTCAAATCATCAAGTTGGCTCAGCAAGTATGATCAATTTAACCATTCATAAACACGCCTCATTTTCACACAAGTGACGGCGCAGTGAAACAATGAACAAAGATGCAAGAAGATATCACATTTGTTAAATTTCCTCTCCTATTGTCTCCCGTACCATGTTGCTTGACTTCTGTGCTCTGCTGTACTGTGTCAAGCAGCAGCAGTCTTCTGATTGGTAGAAGGTGATCCAATCGCTGACAAATGTGGTTGGCAAAACCCCACTCATTACAAACATAGGAACAAGTGTGTGTTGGTGGAGGCAGAAGCAGACTGAATCAGGGAATTTAAACAGTTATGAAATAGACAAATTCAGTCTGGATTCTGTACAAGGCCCAAGACGGTGTGAAAAACTGGCTGCTGCCCATCACTAATGACAACCACGTCAATCGGTGAACATATGTCAATGAGATGAGCGAAGACACTGAGTGTTGTACGTCATCCCACGGTGGCAGCACGGCTAACATGATGACACTCGCTATAGGTGAGGATGACAAAACACCATGTCCAGATTGCTGCCATGAATACACTTCATCATTGTTTATCCGCTAACGTGATCTGTCCTCTATATGAACGAAGTAAACATCTATGGAGAAACATTCATCAGACTCTTAGTGGTACATTGATTGGGAATGCTTTTTTTTATATATATTTTTTTATTTAACTAGGCAAGTCAGTGAAGAACAAATGTATTTTTTACAATGACAGCCTAGGAACAGTGGGTTAACTGCCTTGTTCGGGGACAGAACGACAGATTTTTACATTGTCAGCTTGGGGATTCAATCTAGCAACCTTTCGGTTACTGGCCCTATGCTCTAACCACTAGGCTACCTAATGTGACAGATTATTATTGTCATTACATGAGAGGACACTAAATAATATGAACACACTATTAGTAAGACACGCATCCAGTGATACAGAAAGGTGCTTGTTGGTAATGATAAGGGTAATATATGAATCCCATAGAGTCCATTCTAGATAGAGACAGGAAATGATCCTCAAATGCAGCTGTCTACACAACCAGACCTATTTTTTTGCATTATGGCAGTGCATTGTTATTATAATGTGACCCCGAATAAAATCTAGACTCTATTGTCCCCAAGTAATTGTTCTTATCTAGGAAGTAACAATAGAATTAACCGATGCCAATGAGATACAGGACACGGACACTGAAAATACGATATAAGAGAGAAAATATGGCATGTAAGTCAATAATTGTCAATTGTTCTATGGGTGGGTGGGTGTGTGCGTGTATGTGT
Source organism: Oncorhynchus gorbuscha (assembly GCF_021184085.1). Classification (NCBI taxonomy): domain Eukaryota; kingdom Metazoa; phylum Chordata; class Actinopteri; order Salmoniformes; family Salmonidae; genus Oncorhynchus; species Oncorhynchus gorbuscha. The sequence goes on from NC_060180.1 coordinate 26,044,521, forward strand.
CTGTGAATATGAATATGAGGGCGGGAGAGAGAAAGAGTGTGTGTGTGTGTGTGCGTGCGTGCGTGCGTGTGCGTGTGCGTGTGCGTGTGTGTGTGTGTGTGAATGAAAGAGAATGGTGGTAAACTTGGCCTGGGGGTGGGGTGGGTGGGGGTGGGGGTGGGGGGCAAGTGTGGGTAAGGATGGGAGGGTGGGACAAGCTTGGCTTGAGGGGGAAAGGGTGAGTAAAGATGGGGAGTGGGAATAAGCTTGGCTTGGGTGGGGTAAAGGGGGGAGTCTGCTAAATGGCATATATTATTATTTATTATTAAGAGGGAGGGGGGAGAAAAGGGATGGATATGGTGGTTTGGGAGAGAGAGAAGGAAGGACTTAATTATACTACAATGTCATTTTTTTATGACTTGAAACCAGTTGCAAAGTTAAGACGAGTTCTGGACAGATTAGGAAAGGATGTCGAATCATTATTATTCCTCGTTTGTCATTACAACTAAGATTTAGTGGCGGTTATTGGTGAGAATTTTTCTCCCATCTACACGCAATACCCCATAATTACAAAGTGATAACATTCTTTTAAAAATGTTGGCTAACTTATTGAAAATTAACTTTTTGAAATATCTAATTGACATAAGTATTCACACCCCTGAGTCAATACTCCTTTGGCAGCGATTACAGCTGTGAGTTTCTGGGAACACCTGGATTGTGCAACATTACTTGAGTGTCTTGTGGCAAATAGGGTGCATGTTTTGGAATATTTTTTTTTCTGTACCGACTTCCTTCTTTTGACTTGGTCAATGAGGTTTGTATTAGTACAATGTTGTTGATCATTTCTCAGTTTTCTCCTATCACAGCCATTGAACACGAACTGCTTTAAAGTCCCCATTGGCCTCATGGTGAAATCTGAATGGTTTCCTTCGTCTCCAGCAACTGAGTTAAAAAGGACGCTTGTATCTTTGTGTAATTCACCATGCACAATGTCTGTTTCTTTTTTTTTACCCATCTACCAATGGTGGCTTTCTTTGCGAGGCATTGGGCAACTTCCCTGGTCTTTGTGGTTGAATCTGTGTTTGAGATTCACTGCTTGAATGAGGGACCTTACAGATAATTGTATGGGTGGGGTACAGAGACTAGGCAGTAATTTAAAATATATATTTTTAAACACTATTATTGCACACAGAGTGAGTCCATGGAACACATTTTTACTCCTTAACTTTTTTAGGCTTGAATACTTATTGACTCAATATATTTCAGATTTTCATATTTAATTAATTTGCAAACATTTCAATAAACATCATTCCACTTTGGCATTATGGGGTAATGTGTGTAGGCCAGTGACAAAATTTCATTCTGACTGTAACACAACAAAACATTCAAGGCGTGTGAATATTTTCTGAAGGCACTGTAGATAGGCAACTTTTAAGTTGCATGTATTTCAAACTATCACAAAATGTTGATTTTAAATCTTTTGGACAACCTTGCAGAGAGCATATCTAACTGACAATCTCTTGGGAAAAAAACATAAACTATTGGAACCGAGACTTTAAAAGAACTGACGTTGGCACAAGATGGAGGGAAAGTTGGATCATAACTAACGAAATGACATTAAATTAAAATGTATGCTTTATCCAGTATGAATGAGTGTATTATACAAGAGACAAAATTCAGAAACTCTACAGCACAATGGAGGAGTCATGTCTTAATTGTAGAAAAAAATCCTTTCTGTATAATCCATGCTTTCTCGGAATCCTATGAAGTCCAGAAGTTGTGGGTTTTAGCGAGAAATGTGAAAGTATTACAATGTAAATGCACTTTTAATCTGTCTGTCTGTATATTTCAACACCTGGCATAAGGGAGTGCAGTGAGATACCCGACAATTCTCTTCTCATCCCTCATCTTGAAAAAACATATTCTAAAAACTTGGTAATCAATCCGCCATCATTAACACAATGAAAAAAGCAAAATATTTATTGTTGAAATATTGCACGTGTGTATGCTACGGAGACAAACAGAATGGTCCAGTTTCAGGCCATGTGGCAGAAAGTGATGTGGGCACTGGAGATGGGGGGGGGTCTGGGCAGGTGTGATGTAGCTCATGTTTATGACGATTTCATTTGAATGTTTTGTATTGTTTAAAAAAGACATTAAAATCTTAAACCTCAAAAATCACAATTCATTCATGACTATCCACAATCATCGTAGCATTCAATGCAGAAGGGTTCAGAAATATATTCTATTCTTAAAACGTGACTCCAAAATGACAAGACATTATTAAGTATTCAGTTCCTATTCGGGAAAAACACAACCAAAACAAACTGAAAATGCGCCCAACAACTTTGCAGACTCACAAGTTGTCATTGCATACAAGGAATATGGGACCAAATACTAAACATATGACTACTTTAATACCCTACACTCTTAGGAAAGAAAGTGCTATGTAGAACCTTAAAGGGTTCTTCGGCTGTCCCCATAGGAGAACCATTTTTGGTTGCAGGTAGAACCATTTTGGGTTCCATGTGGAACCCTTTCTACAAAGTTCTACATGGAACCCAAAATGGTTCTACCTGGAAACAAAACGGGTTTTCCTATGTGGACAGACAAAGAACCCTTTTGGAACCCTTTTTCCTAAGAGTGCGTATACACGACATGTCAAAATGTATGTGGACACATCTCATTCCAAAATCAAGGGTATTAATAAGGAGTTGGTCCCCCCTTTGCTGCTTTAACAGTCTCCACTCTTCTGGGAAGGCTTTCCACTAGATGTTGGAACATTGCTGCGGGGACTTACTTCCATTCAGCCAGAAGTGTATTAGTGAGGTCGGGTCTGATGTTGGCCGATTAGGCCTGGCGAGCAGTCAGCGTTCCAATTCATCTCAAAGACATTCCACACCAATCTCGACAAACCATTTCTGTATGGACCTCGCTTTGTGCAGGGGAGCATTGTCATGCTGAAACAGGAACGGGCCTTCCCCAAAACTGTTGCCACAAAATTGGAAGCACAGAATCATCTAGCATGTCAATGTACGCTGTAGCGCTAAGATTTCCCTTCAATGGAACAAAGGGGCCTAGCCCGAACCATGAAAAACAACCCCAGACCACTATTCCTCCTCCACCAAACTTTACAGGTGGCACTATGCATTAGGGCAGGCAGCGTTCTCCTGGCATCTGCCAAACCCAGATTCATCTGCCAGATGGTGAAGCATGATTCATCACTCCAGAGAATGCGTTTCCACTGCACTAGAGTCCAATGGTGGTGAGCTTTACACCACTCCAGCCGACGCTTGGCATTACGCTTGGTGATCTTAGGCTTGTGTGCAGCTGCTCGGTCCTGGAAACCCATTTCGTAAAGCTCAAGACGAACAGTTCTTGTGCTGACGTTGCATCCGGAGGCATTTTCAAACTCGGTATTGACTGTAGCAACCGAGAACAGACAATTTTTTGCGCACTACGCACTTCAGCACTCAACGGTCACATTCTGTGAGCTTGTATGACATTTCCACTTCATAATAACAGCACTGACAGTTGACTGGGGCAGCTCTAGCAGGGCAGGCATTTTACGAACTGACTTGTTGGAAAGGTGGCACCCTACGTTGAAAGTCACTGAGCTCTTCAGAAAGGCCATTCTCGATTTTATAACTGTCAGCAGCAGGTGTGACTGAAATAGTCGAACTCACCAATTTGAAGGGGGTCCACATCATTTTGTATACAGTGCGTTCGAAAAGTTATCAGACCCCTTGACTTTTTCCACGTCTTATTCTAAAATGGATTAAATTGTTTTTTTCCCCTCATCAATCTACAAACAATACTCCATAAAGACAAAGCAAAACAGGTTTAGACATTTTTGCAAATCTATTAAAAATAAAAAACTGAAATGCCCCATTAACATAAGTATTCAGAACCTTTACTCAGTACTTTGTTGAAGCACTTTTGGCAGCGATTACAGCCTCAAGTTTTCATGGGTATGACGCTACAAGCTTGGCACACCTGTATTTGGGGAGTTTCTCCCATTTTTCTCTGTAGATCCTCTTTTGACCTCTGTCAAGTTGGATGGGTAGCGTCGCTGCACAGCTATTTTCAGGTGTCTTCAAAGATGTTCGATCAGGTTCAAGTACGTGCTCTGGCTGGGCCCCTCACAGACATTCAAGCAACTCCTGTGTTGACTTGGCTGTGTGCTTAGGGTTGTTGTCCTGTTGGAAGGAGAACCTTCGCCCCAGTCTGAGATCCTGGGCACTCTGGAGCAGGTTTTCATCAAGTATGTCTCTGTACATGGTTCCGTTAGTCTTTCCCTCGATCCTGACTAGTCTCCCAGTCCCCGCCACTGAAAAACATCCCCACAGCATGATCTGTCACCACCATGCTTCACCGTAGGCATGGTGCTAGGTTTCCTCCAGATGTGACACTTGGCATTCAGGTCAAAATTCAGGTCAAATTGGATTGGCATTCAGGTCAAATTGGATTGGCAAACCAGATAAAGGGGTACAATTGTTGAGTATTAAGGCAGTAAACCTCTCTTAACCCGTTTACAAATGTTTCCCAGACATGCCACTATGCAAATCTTATGTCATTAGTAACCATTACATGTAATCATTGTTGCTTTTTAAAAATATAATACTGAAAGGTATGTGAAAAAAGTATGTTTAATTTTCACAATTGTGACTGATGGGAACATACACTGCTCTGTCTATAATAAAATTAACAGACATTTACCCCTATTCCTCAGCCCCAATATCAATATATCTCAGTCCACTTACCTACACGCCTTATCCCAATTCACCACACACCCCAGCCCTGCTACCCCAATTCCCTAATCCTAACACCCACATGCCAATACCGTAATATTGTACAATCAAGATGGATGTCATAAGGTGAATGCACCAATTTGTAAGTCGCTCTGGATAAGAGCGTCTGCTAAATGACTTAAATGTAAATGTAAATGTAAATATATAGCCACATCCTAGCCCTATCTCTTACCCAGACTCCAGTTCCTTTGCCAAAACACCTCAGCCCCGTTACTTGCCTATCTCAGCTCTGTTACACACTTTACCAAGACCCGTATTCCTCCAAGTCACCAAGATTGACCTATATCCAGCTATTCACTGTACCATGCCTTCACTACATGCATCTTCTTTGTATTTGTCAAGGTAGGCTATAGCCAGGGTTGTTGGAGTAACAGTATTACTGATTTTTTTTTAAATACAAGCTGCTATAGCTAATGTTAGCCTAAATGTTTCACTGACTATTTCACCAGCGATTGTATTTTTCATCTCTGTATCACCCAAAATAAGTTAGCTAGCTAACAAGTTCATGTTAATTCATAGTGAGGGAGAGAGACATAAAAATAAGAGACATTCAACGTTTTGAATAGGAAGAGAGCCCCTTCTGTGTGTGCGTGTGTGTATATGTTTTTAAAACATTTGGGTCTTCATGACAATTTACTTTATTGTGTACACAAATAAATCACACTTAATAAAGCACAGAAAAAAAAAAATTTTCCTCAGGGTAAGATCGTGAAGGGAAAGGGAATGGGCTCATGGATCTGGTGGCTAGCGCTGGATCCAAGGTGGTTGTCACCATGGAGCACTCAGCTAAGGTACAAATGATGACCTAGTTTGTGTTTGTGTGTGTTTGAGATTGAAAAATTGTATGGTTGAGAGGAATAAGGCAAAAGGAACGGCAATAAGTCTGGCTGCACAACAGATTGGCAAACGTATTGCAACTTGAGACAGCATATGACTAAACTGAATAAAAGTAGAAGAAATTATACTATGAAATAAAGATAAATTATGTAAAGAATGATAGTAAAAAATCTTTGGAACAGCTTAAATAAAGTTTTGGGCAAAAAGTCAAACTTAGCATCATTCATTGAATCAGATTAATCACAAAATCACAAAATCCACTGATATTGCCAACTCCGTTTAGTGATTTTTTTTCATTGGCAAGATTAGCAAATGTAGGCATGATATGCCAGCAACAAAGGCTGACCCTATAACCCAAGTATAACTGACCAAATTATGAAAGATAGCATTTACATTTTTTTATTCCATAAAGTGAATGTGGAAGAGGTGAAAGACAACAATATTTTTTATCAACACTGACAAGCAGCCTGGGTCTGATAACTTGGATGAAAATGACTGAGGATAATAGCGGACGATATTGCCACTCTTATTTGCCATATCTTCAATCTAAACCTACAACAAAGTGTGTGTCCTCAGGCCTGGAGGGAAGCAAGCCATTCCACTACCCAAGAATGGTAAAGCTCTTTATTTTACTTTACTGGCTCAAATAGCCGACCAATCAGCCTGTTACCAGCCATTAATAAACTTTTGGGAAAAATGATGTTTGACCAGATACTATTTTACTGTAAACAAATTGACAACAGACTTTCGGCAAGCTTTATAAGGAAGGCATTCAACACGCACAGCACTTAGCCAAATGACTGATGATTGGCTGAGAGAATGATAAAAAGATTGTAGGAGCTGTTTTGTTAGACTTCAGTGCAGCTTTTGACATGATCAATCATAGTCTGCTGCTGGAAAAATGTATATGTTATGCCTTTACACCCCCTGCTATATTGTGAATAAAGAGTTACCTGTCTAACAGAACACAGGGTGTTTTTTAACTCTCCAACACAATCCAGGTAGAATCAGGCATTCCCCAGGGAAGCTGTCTAGACCTCTTCAATCTTTACTAATGACCTGCCACTGGCTTTGAGTAAAGTGTGTCTATGTATGTGGATGAATCAACACTATACACGTCAGTTAGTACAGCGAGTGAAATCACTGCAACACTTAACAAAGGGCTGCAGTCAGTTTCAGAACGGATGGCAAGAAGTAAGTTAGTCATAAGTATTTCAAAAACTAAAAGCATTGTATTCGGGACAAATCATTCACTAAACCTCAACTAATTCTTGTAATGAAAAATGTTGAAATTGAGCAAGTTGAAGTGACTAAACTGCTTGGAGTAACCCTGGATTGTAAAACTGTCTTAGCCAAAACATGTTGATGCAACAGTAGCTAAGCTGGGGAGAAGTCAGCTCTGCCTTCTTAACAACACTATCAACCAGGCAGGTTCTACAGGCCCTAAGTTTGTCGCACCTGGACTACTGTCCAGTCGTGTGGTCAGGTGCCACTAAGAGGGACTTAGAAAAATTGCAATTGGCTCAGAACAGGGCAGCACGGCTGGCCATTAAATGTACACAGAGAGATAACATACTATGCATGTCAATCTCATGGCTCAAAGTGTTTTTGTAAGACGTATTGACATGTTGAATGCACCGAGCTGTCTGGTTAAACTACTAGCACACATCTCAGACACCCATGCATACCCCACAAGACATGCGACCAGAGTTCTCTTCACAGTCCCCAAGTTCAGAACAGACCATGGGAGGAACACAGTACTATATAGAGCCATGGCCATATGGAGCTTTATTTCACATCAGGTAACTTGATGCAAGCAATGGAATCAGATTTCTTTTAAACAGATGAAAATACACATGGAACAGCAGGGACTGTGAAGAGACACACACACACACACACACACACACACACACACACACACACACACACGCACGCACGCACGCACGCACACACGCACACACACACACACACACACACACACACACACACACACACACACACACACACACACACACACACACACACACACACACACACACACACAAACAGATACATATGCTAACACACACACATTCCACACACACACGCGTACGCATGGATTTTTGTATTGTACACTCGTGTAATGTGTTGTGAAAAGTGCTATGAAATGCAACGTCATGTCATATTGTTAATTGAATATAACTGCCTTAATGTTGCTGGACCCCAGGAAGAGTAGCTGCTGCCTTGGCTAATGGGGTTCATTAATACATACAAATACAAATCTCTTTGTGTTTGTTTGTCAGAGAGAGCGAGAGTCAAATGAATTCATACCAATATGAATGAAATCCTTCTTGCCCACTACTATCTGGGCCTTCAACAACACCAGGTCGCATTCAACACATACTGTCACACTACACAGTCAGTGTATTTGCTTTTGCACACTAGTACTGTACTGTTTTACTTGCTTCTCTACAGTTATATTTATGTTTTGTGTGATTGTCTTGTAGTGTTGTGAGCATTTGTATTGTTTTCTACTTACCCCGTATGACAAACTAATTTTATCTTATATCTTGGCAGGAGATATTGTTCCTCTTGGCAATGGAGACTTCGGTAACTTGTTCCCATTCCTGCAAGCTGAATTTAAATAATTATAATTATTTTTGCCATCTTTCATGCTATCCAGTGTTGTGTATATCAAATCAAATAGATCTTACTTTAATAAAGTCCCCCGGATATTTGTTTTTAGACCAGAGGAAAGAGTGCCTCCTACTGGCCCTCCAAACACCACTTCCAGCAGCATCTGGTCTCCTATCCAGGAACTGACCAGGACCAACCCTGCTTAGCTTCAAAAGCAAACCAGCAGTGGTACGCAGGGTGGTATGTTGCTGGCTCTTCCGACTGTCCATCAACTCCTGACTGAACCCTATGTCACAGCCACTGACAAAGCACATGCCTGCAATGCTTACATCGTAGCGCAGTATGAGAGAGTGGTTTTGTCACCCTAGCACAGTGATGGTAAACTCCAGTCCTTGGGGCCTGATTGGTGTCACACTTTTTCCCCTGCCCCAGCTAACACACCTTAATCCAATAATAAAATAATCATGATCTTCCTTTTAGAATGTAATTAGTTTAATCAGCTGTGTCTGCTAGCACCCGAGGACTGGAGTTTCCCATCCCTGCCCTAGCACATTCAGAAATCAATTTATAGCCAACTTGATCAAATTAATCTAAAATCATTAGTAGATTTTAAACACTTTCTGTTTTTCAGACAATATTAATATGAAATGAAAGGCGAGTTCCTACTGAGTTCAGGAAGCCAAGCTTATCGCTCTATGTGATGTTCACAGCAGTGGGGGCAGATGTTTTGATCAAGAGAGATCTTTAGAAAATATGCGCATTTTCTCTAACACTAAACATACAAATATGTATTTTAGAGTTATAAGGAAGGTGAAATCTTATCAGTTGTCATTTTATAATTTGATTGTACTATATTTTTAAAGGTGATTTATAAGTGATTTCAAGCCTTATTCATACAGTTTTGTTGAACATCATATTCAATATTTTATTTTCGTATCATATTTGTACTGTGTTCTTGAGCTTGTGTCCTCAAAAGTGACAACACCTCAGCAATTTATAACAATTTTACCAGAAACGTGAGAATTGAACCTCTCTTGGGGTATGCAGCATTATTCCATAAGAATATACAGTATGTATAATTAGTGAAGAATATGTACCGCACATGTGAGCGAAAATTGCTATAAGTACTGTAGCAGTAGAAGTAGTGTTGTCTGTAAGTTTACTCCAATCATGGGAGGTGTAGTAGGGTTGGGAAAAAAATAAAAATAATTTGCGAATGAATGGCTCTTTTTGAATGGCTTTTTTTGGTGAACATCGGGAACCGAATCGCATCGTGAAAGACACAATCATTTTCTTCCCTGATTTGCATACTGCTACTACTGCTCTTTGAACTCCAGACAAGGATTATCTACAGATAAGATAAGAAATATTCTCTGAAGATCTAATCATTTGCCCATGTACATTTAGTTTTAAATGCACTTTTCCTGATCCAACATAATGTTTGGCCACTTTTTTGGCTTTACAGATTAGCATTTGTTTCATGGTTCTAAGTCAATTTTGAAACATAACTGAACCGAGCCTTTTGGGAGCCAAATGAATGGCTCTTAGGTGAACGGCGCCAAATGAACTGACTCACAGAAAAACTAAATGCCTATCATCAAAATGTCTCTGTTTAAAAGTCATTCATCTACCAATATGATGGCTTTTGTTTCTGGACAGTTAAACAATTTTGTAAATGTGTATGTGAGGACTGTGTGTTTTTAAGAATAAATGTGACTTGGTCCTAGTTGTGGAATGTATAGGATGATCAGATATACCTATAACCATTTCCAATAAAGTTGTACATTTTGGCGACTACTAAGTCTTTTTAAACCTTCCGCCTTTGGGCTGGATGTGTTAATGTGTAGTTCATACATGAATGGAAATATTAACGCAACATGTAAGGTGTTGGTCCCATGTTTCATGAGCTGAATGGAAATATCACAGAAATCACATCCCTGTTAGTGAGCATTTCTTCTTGGCCAAGATAATTAATCTACCCGACAGGTGTGGCATGTCAACAAGCTGATTAAACAGCATGATCATTAGACAGGTGCACCTTGTGCTGGGGACAAAGGCCACTCTAAAATGTGCAGATTTGTCACAACACAATGCCACCGATTTCAAGTTTTGAGGGAGCGTACAATTGGTATGCTGACTGCCGGAATGTACACCGGAGCTGTTGCCAGAGAAATCAATGTTAACTATAAGCCGCCCCAACTTCATTTTAGAGAATTTAGCAGTAAGTCCAACCGGCCTCACAACCCACAGATCACGTGTGTAGCGTCGTGTGGGAGAGCGGTTTGCTGATGTCAATGTTGTGAACAGAGTACCCCATGGTTGCGGTGGGGTTATGCTATGGGCAGGCATAAGCTACAGACAACAAACACAATTGCATTTTATTTATGGTAATTTGAATGCACAGAGATACTGTGACGAGATCCTGAGGCCCATTGTCGTGCCATTCATCTGCCGCCATCAGCTCATGTTTCAGCATGATAATGCACGGCCCCATGTTAATAATGATAATGCACGGACCCACGACCCCATGCCAGGATGTGTGCAGGATTCCTGCAAGCTGAAAATGTCCCAGTTCTTCCATGGCCTGCATACTCACCAGACATGTCACCCATTGAGCATGTTTGGGATGTTCTGGATTGACGTGTATGACAGTGTGTTCCAGTTCCCACCAATATCCAGCAACTTCGCACAGCTATAGAAGAGGATTGGGACAACATTACACAGGCCACAATCAACAGTCTGATCACCTCCCCACTCCCTACTTTAAAGCTATCTGTGACCAAAAGATGCATACCTATATTCCCAGTCATGTGAAATCCATAGATTAGGGGCTAATGAATTGTAACTCAGTAAAATCTTTGAAATTGTTGAGTGCTGCGTTTGTATTTTAATTCAGTATATGAGCAGAATTACTCTTACCTCTATTAGCCACAAAATCCCTAGTTTGAAATCGACTGTTTTTCTGGAAGTTGTGCTGCGCCATTTTCCATCATGTGGGCCAGCCAACTAGCAAGTCAAGTTCTAGCCAATGAGCTTCAGCTTCAACTCCAGACAGAAATTCGATTAAGATTGATTCAAGCCAAGCAAGCAATTGTGGGGAGGTTAGAAGCCATTTCTTGACTTATAAAATCGTACAGTTATGAATATAACTACTGTTCCCTAACATACTATGGGGAGTCAATGACCAATCATATTCACCAGAACTGAAATCACGCCCAACGGGCCAATGGTTGCCGGGCCCACCCTCGGAAGCCCTTCCTGGCAAAAATACCGGGGCTCGCATTAATTTCCTCAATTCAGTACCGCAGAGCCAAAATGTTATACCTAGTTCTGTCCTTCAGGGAACAGTAGCAGACGCTGAATATCCCTTTAAGCATGGAGAAGTTATTAATTACACTTCGGATGATGTCCAAACTCAGTTGTCGGAGAGGAAGGAAACTGCTCAGGGATTTTACCATGCGACAAATGGAGATTTTTAAACAGTTACATAGTTTAATGGTTGTGATATGAGAAAAAGGATGATGGATTAACAACATTGTAGTTACTCCACACTATTAATCTAAATGGCAGAGTGACATGCATCCTGACAGAGTGACATGCATCCTGTTTGCAACAAGGCACTTAAGTAATACTGCAAAAAAATGTGAAAAAGAAATCCAAAGGGCTATGTTTGGGGCAAATACAACACATCACTGAGTACCACTTTTCTTATTTTCAAGCATGGTGGTGGCTGCATCATGTTATGGATATGCTTGTCATTGGCAAGGACTAGGGAGTTTTCAGGATAAAAAGAAACAGAATATAGCTATAAGCACAGGCAAAATCGTAGAAGAAATCCTGGTTCAGTCTGATTTCCAACAGACACTGGGAAATTAATTCAAATTTCATCAGGACAATAACCTAAAACACAAGGCCAAATCTAAAATGGAGTTGCTTACCAAGACAATGTTGAATGTTCCTGAGTGTACTAGTTACAGTTTTCACTTAAATTGTCTTGATTTAACTGTGCGTCAATCTAAGTAACTTAATAAAGAAATTCCCATCAAAATCCGTCAGTTTAAGCTTGAGATATCTGTTTTTTGCATGTCGGCCATCCTCATCTGCGGTGGAAGGTGTTTTTTTCCCCAAACCATTAGACATCCTGAAAATCGGTCTTGTCACGGAAATGTCTGTAGCATCCGAACAGTTGATTGTACGAACACGATGGTGTTCTCCATTTTGCTCTGTCACAAGTGTCACAAGACTCATCTGAAGGTAACCCGGAGGTAGTTTTGTGTCAACAAAAACAGCTCCTGAACTTTCTTATATCTCCTAGAAATAGGACATACACTTCAAAACCGTATTCCTTACTGTTTTGCAATGTAGGAATGTGACATTCAATGTGTTTCTATGGGCTATAGTATTAAAGGGTCAATTCAATAATATTATAATAAGAAATATATACTTTTTTATGTTTTATTCATTTGTTGGGTGTAGATCAGTTTTAATATTGCATATAGATTGTAGTTTCCATCAATGTAATTGTCTGCATAATTTCCAATCTCCAATATATATTTAAACTACCGTTCAAAAGTTTGGGGTCACTTAGAAATGTCCTTGTTTTTTAAAGAAAAGCACAGTTTTTTAACATCAGCATGATCAGAAATACATTGTAGACATTGTTAATGTTGTAAATGACTATTGTAGCTGGAAATGGCAGAGTTTTTGATGGAATATTTACATAGGCGTACAGAGGCCCATTATCAGCAACCATCACTCCTGTGTTCCAAAGCCACGTTGTGTTAGATAATCCAAGTTTATCATTTTAAAAGGCTAATTGATTATTAGAAAACCCTTTTGCAAGTGTGTTAGCACAGCTGGAAACTGTTGTCCTGATTAAAGAAGCAATAAAACTGGCCTTCTTTAGACCAGTTGAGTATCTGGAACATCAGCATTTGTGGGTTCAACTACAGGCTCAAAATGGCAAGAAACAAAGACCTTTCTTCTGAAAAGCGTTAGTCTATTCTTGTTCTGAGAAATTAAGGCTATTCCATGCAAGAAATTGCCAAGAAACTGAAGATCTTGTACAAAGCTGTGTACTACACCCTTCACAGAACAGTGCAAACTGGCCCTAACCAGAATAGAAAGAAAGAGGAGTGGGAGGCCCCAGTGCACAACTGAGCAAGAGGACAAGTACATTATAGTCTAGTTTGAGAAACCGACGTCTCACAAGTCCTCAACTGGCTTCATTAAATAGTACCCGCAAAACACCAGTCTCACGTCAACAGTGAAGAGGCGACTCTGGGATGCTGGTCTTCTAAGCAGAGTTGCAAAGAAAAAGCCATATCTCAGACTGGCCAATAAAACGAAAAGATTAAGGCAAAAGAACACAGGCACTGGACAGAGGAACTCTGCCTAGAAGGCCAGCATCCCGGAGTCGCCTCTTCACTGTTGACGTTGAGACTGGTGTTTTGCGGGTACTATTTCATGAAGCTGCCTTGTGTCTTGTTGCTGTGCTCAGTCTTGCCATGGTGTATGACTTTTGACAGTAAACTGTTTTCAGCAACCTCACCTTGTTAGCTGAGTTTGGCTGTTCCTCACCCAGTTTTGTTCGTCCTACACAGCTGTTTCTGTTTCAGTTAATGATTGTGTTTCAATCTACATATTGAATTGATGATCATTAGCTTTTGCAAAGTTTGTGTTGATCTACATACAATACCCCATATTGATAACCATCATCTTTGCCCATGTTGCCAAAGCAAAACATTTTTTATTAAAATTTTTAACGTATATTAAAAAAAACTGATACCATTTACATAAGTATTCAGACCCTTTACTCTGTACTTTGTTGAAGCATCTTTGGCAGCGATTACAGCCTCGAGTCGTCTTGGGTATGACGCTACAAGATTGGCACACCTGCATTTGGGGAGTTTATCCCATTCTTCTCTACATATCCTCTTAAGCTCTGTCACATTGGATGTGTGGCATCGCTGCACACCTATTTTCAGGTCTCTGCAAATATGTTAGATCGGGTTCAAGTCCGAGTACTGGCCGGGCCACTGTCTTGTCTGTGTGCTTAGGGTCATTGTACTGTTGGGAGGTGAACCTTTGCCCCAGTCTTAGATTCTGAGTGCTCTGGAGCAGGTTTTCATCAAGGATCTTGTACTTTGCTTATATCATCTTTCCCTCGATCCTGACTAGCATCCCTGTCCCTTCTGCTGAAAAACATCCCCATAGCATGAGGCTGCCACCACCATGCTTCACCGTAGGGATGGTATTGGCCAGGTGATGAGCGCTGCCTGGTTTCATACAGGCGTGAAGCTTGGCATTCAGGCCAAAGAGTTCTATCTTGGTTTTATAAGACCAGCGAATCTTGTTTCTTATGGTCTGGGAGTCTTCAGGTGCCTTTCGGCAAACTCCAAGCGGGCTGTCATGTGCCTTTTACTGAGGAGTGGCTTCCGTCTGGCCACTCTGTCATAATGGCCTGATTGGTGGAATGCTGCACAGATGGTTTTCCGCAGAGGAACTCTGGAGTTCTGTCAGAATGACCATTGGGTTCTTGGTCACCTCCCTGACCAAGGCCCTTGTCCCCCGATTGCTCCGTTCGGCCCGGGCGGCCAGCTCTAGGAAGAGTCTTGGTGGTTCCCAACTTCTTCCATTTAAGAATGATGGATGCCAATGTGTTCTTGGGGACCTTCAATGCTGCAGACATTTTTTGGTATCCTTCCCCAGATCTGTGCCTCGACACAATCCTGTCTCAGAGCTCTGTAGGCAATTCCTTCAACCGCATTACTTGCTCTGACATGCACTGTCAATTGTGGGACCATAGTGTGCCTTTCCAAATCATGTCCAATTAATTTAATTTACCACAGGTGGACTCCAATCAAGTTGTAGAAACATCTCAAGGATGATCAATGGAAACAGAATGCACCTGAGCTCAATTTCGAGTCTCATAGCAAAGGGTCTGAATATTTATATAAATAAGGTGTTTCTGTTTTTTAATTTTAAGTCAAGGGGTCTGAATACTTTCTGAAGGCACTGGAACATTCTATTGGTTGCGAGAATTTTGTATAATTTAAATTGAACAATTCAACATTTTGAATCCAGCAACATTTTGCGTATCAGTTCATTTGGTTTCAACTAGAGTGGCTATACAAAAGTATGTAGAGCCTCTATAAGGCTCTGCTAAAACAGAGGAATCTGTTTTATGTGCTCCCCGATGATTTAATCTGCCTTCCTACAAATGCAGAGATTACAGTCCTGAAAAGATGAGCATCATCTCTACCCGTACACACATTCCCAACTGCTGCATCTGATTTTGGAAAGGTCATCTCTCTTAAAACGTAGATGTACTCTCATAGAAATAGAATCACAACGTTCCATCCCGCGCCTTCAGGTGGATGATTTGATAGTGCTTGTTCTGAGCTCAAGATGAGCAGTAGTAAGTTATATTATCCGTATGCCAAATGGCCTATGAGGTATGTTATCCATGACGGGGCACTCATCTCGCAGCAAGCCCTGTTGTCTCCAATCATGTCCCATGACTATAAAAGATACTCTGAAGGTCCTGTATTTCATGTATCTTTAGAGTGGATCTGAGACCTCCCTTGTGTCATGGACAGGACTGTCAGAGTTATATCATCACTTAGGGTGACCTTGTCATGGCCCGCACAGTGGTGCTGAATCTCGTATTTTTTTCAATCGAGTGGGATCTTCTAGTACTTATCAAGGCTACATCCATTTAGTTGAGGAGTCAGGTTTGGCATGAGTACATGAGTACATGAATACATGAGTACATGAGTACACGAGTGGGGAATACAGCTGATGTTAGAATGGTTATTATAACAGAGACATGGAAAACCATGGTGGTCCTCTGTAGCTTAGTCCTCTGTAGCTCTTGCAACGGCAGGATAGTGGGTTCGATTCCCAGGACCACTGTCACTGTCTAACCACTGGTCCTGGGATCCATCTCTACGCGCACCCGCAGATCATTATGACACTCACCTGGACTCCATTACCTTCCTGAATTCCTCCCCTTTATCTGTCACTCCCTCTGGTTCCTTCCTCAGTCGGCATTGTTCCTGCGTTCTTGCGTTATCGCCACTGTTAGGTTGTCTCGTTTCATGTTTGTTGTTCTATTAAACGTTTCGCCTGCACCTGCTTCTCGACTCACAGCGCCTCCGTTACGACCACCCACACATGAAACAAATGTATGCACGCATGACTGTAAATCTCTTTGGATAAAAGCGTCTGCTAAATGGCATGTATTAAGAATCAAATGATTGCCAGTGAATTTACAGCTAAGCGTAGGAAAAAATTGTTAGTCTGCTATACCATTAGCGCTAAATAGTGAACTTCATAGTGTTAGGTTTCGTCGACAGTAATATGAGTGGTTGTTTGTCTGTCCACAGCATTGAACAAGCAGAGGTATTGCTGGTAAATATTTGTCTTGTCTGTGCAGCCACTATATAATCTGTCTTAATAAAAAGGAGGGAAAACAAGCCATGTGAGTGGTCTAGTACCTCCCATTTATCTTTATCGCTCTGTGTGTGTGTGTGCATGTGTGTTTGTGTTTGCATGCGTGCATGCATATGTACGTGTGTGTGTGTGTGTGTGTGTGTGTGTGTGTGTGTGTGTGTGTGTGTGTGTGTGTGTGTGTGTGTGTGTGTGTGTGTGTGTGTGTGTGTGTGTGTGTGTGTGTGTGTGTGTGTGTGTGTGTGTGTGTGTGTGTGTGTGTGTGTGTGTGTGTGTGTTAATGGAAGACACAGGAAACCTTGGATTAACTCAACAGCAACAATATTAATTGGATACAAGTCACCCCAAGGAAATAGTAATGTACAGTAATTGGAAAGGTTTCATTTGATTTTCACTGGTGATAACAAGTCTTAACAATTGCTTTTTAACCTCGCAAGTCCTGGGTTCGATTTGCAGTAAGTCATTCTGGGAGGCAATTCTCTTACTATTTTGGGTTGCAGTGTCATGTGACAAATGATCATCGTTATTGTCATCATTGTCCAAGGATCCAACACGCTCCATGTGAAATCATCTCAAAGCGAACCCTACTGACAAGAGTGTTTCTGCACATCGTGATTCAGGTATCAGTCAACACAGACCTAATACATTTACACAGTTGTATATTAATTACTACTTATGAGGATGAACAGATCACACGGAGATACATTTTAATTTCTGTCATTGAAATACTAAGTCAATCCATTACATCGAACGCCACTAATATCTGGACGTAACAGTTCAGGAGTAATTGGAGAAGCGCATATTTCATAGGGACAAACTAATGGATTGAGCAGCAGAGGAACAGAACAACTGAGTAAGGGAAAGGGAGTGTTTTTCTCTGCTGGATACAGTGAATAAGAAAAGAAAATGTTTAATTCCATGGGCTGTGTAGGCCTGTCCTCACATGATGATCAATAGCTCTGCATAAGGTCTGTTCCCATGCTCGTCCTAATAATGAGACCTGAACACAGCCAAATTCTCTCATTTTGTTTGGCTTTGAAGAATAACAAGGTTGTTAGTTGTAAAGGTTACATTGATTAATATCTCTTTTCTCCCAGCCGTAGATGAGTAATTCTCAGTAATGGAACTTGCTTTGCGGGAAGAATCGATCGGGATTCATGAGAATGATGAAAATCTATCTGTGTGGGATATGGGAGAAATTAACCAGGAGACCAATAGAGGAGGAGATCCAGGCCGAAAATACCTCTGCCCCTTTCTAACACTTTGCATGCTATACTGATGAACATGCTGGGAGAAGGTAGTTTATTTTCTCACATTAACAGTATCTAAAAAAACGATTTATGGCCATGGGCATTGGCCGTACAGTATTTACTAAGATGCGGCCTCTGCAGGAGTCAAGGCATCCATATTTCTTGCGCTCCACAGAGCAGAGCAAAGCTGTTGTGGAAGAAGTTGTCAAGGAAGTGAGTTTGTGTTTGTCTAGGACGTACCGCCCCCACTTACCGTCAACCAATCATGTCAATGCAGAGCTATACGGAACCCTCTGCATTGTTACAAAATTTGGGAGGAGCACCGGGATGTGGTACGGAGCTTGATTTGGCCTCCGTAAGCCACTGGAGGTTCCACAATTGCGTCACACCCTCCGTACAGTGCCTCCGGGCCGCACATTCTCTGGATCACGCAGAAATCTGCTTTAAGCCTAGGTGAGACACATTATGCCTTACAAGATGTTTTCAAAATAAATTATATATTCAGGGCTATACAATAACTATTGTAAGCACACTACCAGAATCAGAGTAACAGTCGAACCATATGGTTAGGCTTATGAAGATGGTATTTGTAAAGATGAGGTCATGTTGAGTGTGTTTACATTTACATTTACATTTATGTCATTTAGCAGACGCTCTTATCCAGAGCGACTTACAAATTGGTGCATTCACCTTATGACATCCAGTAGAACAGTCACTTTACAATAGTGCATCTAAATCTTAAATTTAGTTTATAAGGATAAACCGCGTTAACCCAAAAGGCACGGTTTGCTGGTGGGTTTCAGGGATGCAGCCAGTTTACAATGAGAACAAAACCTTGCTGCAGATTTATTTTGGCTCATACAGGGACGGCACTCCTCTTGAGTTAGAGGCGCAGAATCAGCATTCCGTCTTGAGTGATGCCATCCATCGACCCCCCCCCTCCCCCCTTCGCTGCGTCTGAAGCGCCAGACACCGGTGGAGAGCCAGATGGTGTGTGTTACACTTGTTTTCTTGTCGTCGCGGTAACTGTTATTTATACGCTACCACAGCGATGACTGGGCCCTCCAGACTAGAGCTTTTGTTCTCCTCCGAGCTGGAGAGGAGTGGAGGAAAGGAAAGGAGGAGAGGAGCGAGAAACGAGTGGGAGACAAAAACAAATGTCCCGATTAGATTATCACCTCCTCAGCCCCCTGTGGAACAACTCATTTCTGGCTTTCTGTAAATCTGGCGGTGTGGGCGTAGGCCCTGCCAGGAAAGTAGAAGAAAAGAAATCCTGATAACTCAATATCACTTCTATTAGCTGGGGGGTACAAGGCCATGGATCCTTATCATGTCACCATGTACAGGAAGCTTAGGGTTGGAGATCAATGATAGATTTTGCACCAAGATCTAGCACCCCAACCTTTACATTCGCTAATCCCCTTCTGTAAGATCTGGGGAAAAAGCAATATCACTCTTGAAGGCAGCAAAATATGATGAATTATTTCGCTTAGACATAATCATCAGCAGTGAGCGAAGTAAGGCAAACTGAATTACCCGGCGCTGCCATAACCTTTCTCCAGGGCTCTGGAGCACAGTGTCAGGGGCCCGCTGTTCTAAATGTCTATGATGTTCGTAATAGGGGATAGGGGATGGGAGGTGGAAGGAAACTTGTTTTGCTTTTCCAAGTAACATTCTAGCAATTGGTCATCCGTCTCAGCATGACAGGTCATACTGTTGTCATCATCTCTTCAGGAGGTTTACCCCACTCCGGCCATAAGGCTGTCTTCCAGTCTACGTCCTGATATTACAGCAAGGGACAAACTTAGTGAGAGGGCTTTAACACTTCTACCGGTAATTGTTGGCAATGGCATGATTCTTTGCATGACTTTGTCTGCGACACAAACAGGGACTACTGGGGATGAAAGTTTGGTATTTTGTTAACTCTGGCGTATTTAAATTGATTTGGAAACTGAAATGTTGATTCATGCCATTCATGATTTGATTTGATGTGCACTGTCCCTGTCACATAAATGCCAAAATAAGTAAATGTGCTGACTGTGGTTCAGAATGACTGATTCAATGTCTTTGCTTACCCAGCTAACTTAATTCTCATCTCACGCAAGTGCCTGTGCCTCACACCTCCTGTGATTAGTCTGTGAGAACAGTGTTTTTGCGTGTTGATAAGAGAGAAATGGAAGGTCACAAGTTTAGTCAATTCAAAGATGCCATTTACTCGGTTAATCCCACACCTTATTACATCTCCTGTTATTGTCAGAGAGAACTGTACGGAGGGGTGGGGTGGTGAGAAAGTTATACACACTGTCATTATACAATCTTTAACCTTACTTACTGAAATGTCATGGGTTTTTGCAGTCCAACTGCAAAATAACGCTGTGGCTCAGAAGGAGGTCTGAGCTTCATGCCATTTATTTAGTTAATCCCACATATCCTTACATATTCTTTTTTTGTTTTTTGTTGCAGAGAGCACTGTACGGAGGGGTGGGGTGGTGAGAAAACCATACACACGGTCATTTCTAAAGCTTTTACCCTTACTTATTGAAATGTCATGGGTTTTTGCAGTCCAACTACAAAATAACACTGTGGCCCGGAAGGAAGCGTGAGCTTTCGCAAGCCCTACACAGTTGATGCAAATGTGAGATGCAAGGGAAGGTGATATGAGATGACAGAGACAAGAAATGAGAGAGAGAGAGAGAGAGAGAGAGAGAGAGAGAGAGAGAGAGAGAGAGAGAGAGAGAGAGAGAGAGAGAGAGAGAGAGAGAGAGAGAGAGAGAGAGAGAGAGAGAGAGAGAGAGAGAGAGAGAGAGAGAGAGAGAGAGAGAGAGAGAGAGAGAGAGAGAGAGAGAGAGATACTGCTTAGGCCTGTGTTTGTCTCTCTGGTTGCTTTGATCCTGGCTTTGGACAGTACATCTGAGCTTGCTTTTTCAAAGTCCTTGACTAATGATGGGCACAATATCAGTACAGACCTCCACACTAAAATTAGTCAAATCAAGAGGCAGCTTGAGTGCTAAGAATAGCGTGGACACGAACCTACACAATGCCCATTCTCTTGATGAGCTCTCATGTGAATGAATGAGGTGTATTGAAAAATGAAGCTACATGATTTGGGACAGGGACAGGCACAGCACTAGATTGACAATGAAAGTCCCCTAGAGATACATTTAGTGATTCAAGTCTAGGATATAATGGTGTTAATCAGGTGCCATCATTTCACATTAAAATGACAAGAATGACAGAATGAGTGCCTTAGATAATTGATTTTTACTTTGTGTGTGCAGGCTTCCCCTGATGCTGGTAACTGTCTTCTCTTGCCTAATTATCACCATCACCTTAAAAGTTCAAACCAAACTGACTTTGGGAGTACAGCTGTCCTAACAAAATGGCTATTTTCTTTGTCACTTAGTGTTACAATCTTGGTGTGTCTTGGCACAAGTGTCTCTGCTTAGGGGGTCAAACTGGTTGAGTTGTCAGGTCAATGGAACACAGGCAGAACAGGGGGAAACGGTCCATAGAGAATCTCCATAGAGAATCTCAGCCACTCATGCATGTTGGAATGAATTACCTGTGGAAAGAGGTTGACCCTAATGCAGGAGCTACTACTCATTGAACACATCACGGACATTATTCGGCTGACAGAAACCTCCCAAAACTACCAGAGTATTTCTGATTCAGATATCCACCTACTCTGATAGATAATATGCACTTACTCACACAGACACAGTCATGTAGCCTAAATGCACATTCGTAAATGCCCTCTTGTTCGAACATGCTAATGGCTCTATTTTCAAATGAATCTGAGGACTTCATTTTCCCAAAATCCACCCCGTCAAATTGGGGCCTTACCCCTGACGTTCCTGCTGAAGGTGTTTACCGTGGCGTGAAATGTGGTGATATCTAAAAATACAACAGGTCAACAGGGGGGGTTTGGGAGGGGTTAAACGATTGGCCCTCTATTCAAAGAGTGTCAAAATGACTATCTCGAGAAGGCGGTGGGGCCTATCCGGTTATTCTTGGGGGCGGCTGCCGGACCAGACAGCAGGCTGAGAGAGGGGTAGAGAAGGAAGGGGGGGGGGGTCGAAGACAGCTTGAGGATGGGCAAGAAGGTCACGACAGCCCCTCTTTTAGACACAGCAGAAGGTAGAGGGCAGCGAGATGACGTGCTGGAGCAGGTGGCATAGCTCCTCTTTTCTCCCTCCATTTTCTCTTTCCATTCTTGTCCTCTTCCACCGGTGGAGGCGGACTCTTCCTGAGGCTCGGGCCAACTTCCCCAGGAATCCAGGATCCAGGTCATTTATCACTGAGATCTACACACACTGTGCAGTGGCTCCATGCGAGACGACTCCACAGCCAGCTCCGTATCGTCGTCAGGTCAAGCGAGGAGTCCCTTCCTGAGCCCCTTTCATTTACCCTTTCAATGAACAAGATAAGACTCCTAAAGAAAACATGAACCCTCTCCTTTGAGTCAATCATATCTGTTTGTAATGAGACAATATGAACGGAGACAAATGGCATCTTTCCTAGAATGACAGTGTTATTGGCTGTAGCCAACAACTCTGTTGGATTTCTTGAATGTCAGTTCAATAGTTGTCAATGGCAGAATGCAGATTTGTAAAACTACCGTTTGTGAAAGAAAATTGGTGAACGAATCTGGGTGTTGTTGGGTATTTAATTCTGAGTATTTAGGGAATGTAGTTCTACGTGGACGTACACAGTTTCATTCTGGAGTACGGAGGATTGACAACAAAAAAAGACGAGAGTCTTTCTAACACGCATTGCCCAGTCAACACTATCGTCGCCATTATAATGATTGGTTAGAGTACAAATCAGATTGATTGACTGTCCCCCCCCCCAGTGAAAAACCATCCAACAGGCACCTGGAGACATTTACAGGGCTACGAGTAGATTTCTCTCAAACGTCTGTTATTTTTTTGGTGTGGGTGACTCTAACCATGTGAGCTACGAAGCCAGGCACTCTTGAGTATTTCCCCTCTCTCTCCTCTCTTGTTCCACATAAACTGCAGCCATGTATCGGTTTCACTTCTCTCCGGTTGAGTTGACAGTCTGACAAGACTTGAGAGGCAAGGATACACAGCGTCCTTATTCTGTCACCCTCCTCCACTGGCTTTGACTGGCCCAGACACAATACATTCTAGCCTGTACAGCACATCTAATAAATCACTGTCCTCTGATACAATAACGGAGAGTTTACTCAAGGAGCTATGAAATTACCAGCCTTCAACCTGATCTATTTCTGTCTCCTCTCCTCTATTAGTTTAGGGGATGGCTGAGTTGAAAGAGAACTTTTGTCAGTAAATGAAAGCAGGACAGTGATATTGTGACAGCGTTGCTGCATGCACAGTAATGCGCCACATTGCAGTTGGAGTGGAAGCCCATACATTTATTGTTACAGCTATTCTCTAGGCTATAATATGCAAACCTATGTGATTTTGGGTAGTGTAGTGTAATACAAACATACACACATACAGTATGCCAATACTTTTTAAAAAAGGATTTCAAACATAGCACACAAAAGAATCCACGAATGTCAAGTTCATTTTATACAGCCATGAATGTCAAGTTCATGATAAAAGTGTAGTATCCTGTTTGCTGGTGCATGAGCTGTGGCTGATCCACTGTCTTATTGAATGGGCCGGTCATCAATCTAACGGCCCCCACCTCAATCTCCCGCAACCAGCTTTCAATGCAAACTGTCCCGATATCATCACCTCCCTCAATCACCCCCATAATCTGCATGCTGACACATTGATAGAGCTGTAGAATGACCTTAGATCTTTTTACATGGCGGTTTATATTGGGATATTTCAGAGTGCAAGAGGCTCTTTAAAAGGTCAGGGAAAAGGGTTTGCAACTAAAAGCACGCAGTGGGACCTGCCTACATGGTATACCCACCACCAATCTTCAGTTTAAATGTTCCTTTCCGTGCTGAGTTAATAGGATGGGTGCCAGTAGAATGTTGCTGAGAGTAAAGTGCTGTTTAAAAAGAATTGCATAGGGAGAAATGTAAACTGTTTGGACTGCAAAACACAACCTCTTTTCTCAGCGAATCAAGCTGCTTTTATTCACACACATCATTTAAGTCATGAATTTGCCAAATTGCCAAAATGCACATAATTGCCAAAATAAAGGAAACACCAACATGAAGTGTCTTAATAGGGCGTTGGTCCACCCCGAACTGCCAGAACCGCTTCAATGAGCCTTGGCATGGCTTCTACAAGTGTCTGGAACTCTATTGGAGGGATGCGACACCATCGTTCCATGAGAAATTCCACACTTCTGTTATTTGTTGATGGTGGTGGAAAACGCTGTCTCGGGCACGGCTCCAGCATCTCCAATGAGTGTTCAATTGGTTTGAGATATGGTGACTGACACACACACACACACACACACACACACACACACACACACACACACACACACACACACACACACACACACACACACACACACACACACACACACACACACACACACACACACACACACACACACACACACACACACACACATAAGCATCTGTGTGGAAGCACCTGCTTTCAAAATACTTTGTATCCCTCATTTACTCAACTGTTTCCTTTATTTTAGCAGCTTTACCTGTATGCCAATAACACAGAGGGGAAGTCTTTATTTGTACATTTTTATTTTGAATTAAATTCATTATTTGAATTTTTTATTATCATATTAAATGATCTGAAACAGGTGCACAGAATGGTAGTATGCAAGGTTATTACACGTGTAGTGCTGAATTCACGTGCAAAGACCACCTAGTTGCTATTCTATTGTAATTATTTTAATCCAGATTTACTGAATGATTTTATTGAAGAGTTGATAATGCACCACTGTTTATTGACCGCAACCTTACTTTGGTATAGTCAACTAATGGGGACGCCTGTTCTATTCATTCTATTTCTATGGATTTCATACTAAGCGATTGCAAAAATCTGATCAGATTACTTTTGAAGCACTGGGCCCTGGACAACATGCATTTTCAGGATTGGATAAATTGGTTGATGCTCCCTTGTAATTTTGTTTATTGAGGTTCTGAACATATTATAATAATAGTTAACAGTTTATTTCACTGGCGGTAGCAATGAGAGTCTGTTGAATGGTCTGTTGATTTATTGCAAAGCAGAGCAAACAAACACGACAATGTATGAATGAAATGGCCAGTAATACACTTCCAGAAACAGTGGTATCTGTCACATTTGTGTACTTTTAGTATATTCCTCACCTTGTACCACAGAAAACACACTTAAATGTGTGTGATATGTGGGAGCACTCCTCTTTAATTGTTAAGGCAGACAGGACCATTTCAGGTCAGAACGAATGGGATTTAAATCCTAGATGTTAGGACTAAATCCCATAGTAATTACTGAAGACATCACAGCTTTAAAAGTATTTGTCCATGCAGTAATTAGTTACGCTTCCTCAACTGGACCTTCACAGTGATGTTGAAACTGTGAGCTCAATCTCTCTGTTTGACCGACCAGCCTGGATAGGGGAGAGAGGGTAAAGGGAGTGAGAGCTAGGCCCTTGGGGTCGACTCCTCAATGTGCCTGGGATGCTCTACTTAAAGATCTTTAAATAGGGTTCTTCACAAGGATGCCATAGCCCCAGTGACGTACAGTATATCTGCACTTTCGGAGATACCATGGGATGTGCTTTGCCTGAGCATCATGGGGAAACTGGGCGAGATTGCGGACGGGACAGCAGGCCTTTACAGTATATCTCAAGCAGATGAATCTGTATGTCCCTCAAAGCTACCGTGGGGAAGAATAATACCATGCTTCCGAACAAGAGGCCGTTAAAACGGCCACACTCACTAAGTTACTGTATATTGGGATAAATGTTTACAAATGTCAACATCTATCTTAATAACCAACATTGCATTTACAATGTGAGCTGACTTGTCATATGAACCCTGGCCACTGCAGCTTGTCCAGCTCAGTTGATTGGCCTTAATCAGCACAATTCAGTCCTGTGCCCGGGAAAGGGATTGATTGTGACAGTGGACTGAGCGGAGAAGGCTGTAGCTGTTGCGAGCGGTTGCTAAATGATCTCCAGTGGATGTGGAGGCTCAAACGGAGGCTAAACGGGGATGCTGAATGCTCCCCTATCTGCAGCTCATTACCCACCTCTCCATTCCCAGGAGGCTTGGCTCCGGTTCGTGCTGAGCGCTCTCCTGCCAGGAGGAGGTTGATTACAACCATTTTTCTCGATGAGGCTTTCTCTCTCTCGCCCACGCTTATACCCCTCTCCTCTCTCCCTTTTTACCTCGCAGCCACCACAGGCAATTCATTTGTTGATTTAGCTTTTTATCAGTCACATAGACAAGAATACTCAGAGAAAAGTGTGTTGTGAATGACAGAGCAGAATGTTTACTCGCTAAGAGGCTAACAGAAAGCAGCCAGGCATGATGAAAAGACTAAAATGATGAATCATACATCAGCATCTAGTCCAACAACAGAACACAAGTATAGAAATCAACCCAGATTAGGCTCTTTGAAATGAGATTGCAGTAGTGTGTAGCCGAGCGGGTAGACAGATGGGAGTGATGTACTGTATGTAGCCAAGGTGGCATTGTATGGGTGTCTGTGAGGGAAACATGCTTATGCGTTTCTCTGCCAGGGCTCCACATACTCCAAACCCAGATGGGCAAAGATATCCTCCTCTGAAGTTGCCGGTAGGAATAGTTTCTGGAGAAAGAACAAAAGACAAAATTGTTGGTTGGATTCTTAAACATTGTAGACATAAAATATACACTACATGTCCAAATGAATGTGGACACCCCTTCAAATTAGTGGATTTGGCTATTTCAGCAACACCTGTTTCACACGGGTTACACATCCGAGCACACAGACATGCAATCTCCATAGACAAACATTGGCAGTAAAATGGCTCAGTGACTTTCAATGTGGCAATGTCATAGGATGCCACCTTTCCAACAAGTCAGTTCATCAAATGTCTGCCCTGCTAGAGCTGCCCTGGTCAACTGTCAGTGCTGTTAATGTGAAGTAGAAACGTATAGGAGCAACAACGGCTCATGTGCAAAGTGGTAGGCCACACAAGCTCACAGAACGGGGCCGCCAAGTGCAACACTCTCAGTTCCAAACTGCATCTGAAAGCAACGTCAGCACAATACCTGTCCGTCCAGTGAAGGGAGTTCTAGTGAAGGGAAATCTTAACGCTACAGCATACAATGACATTCTAGATTATTCTGTGCTTACAATTTTGTGGCAACAGTTTGGGGAAGGCCCTTTCCTGTTTCATCATGACAATGCCCCTGTGTACAAAGTGAGGTCCATACAGAAATGGTTTGTCGAGATCGGTGTGGAATAACTTGACTGGCCTGCACAGAGCCCTGACCTCAACCCCATCGAACACCTTTGGGATTATTTGGAACGCTGACTGCGAGCCAGGCCTAATCGCCCAACACTAGTGCCCGACCTCACTAATGCTCTTGTGGTTGAATGCTGCAGGGACTTGCTTCCAATCTTCCAACATTTAGTGGAAAGCCTTCCCAGAAAAGTGGAGACTGTTATAGTAGTATTAATGTCCATGATTTTGGAATGAGATGTTCAACGCGCAGGTGTCAGGTGTCTCATGTACTGTTTGTTGTCTGCAACATTACAAACACATACATAGACTGTGAGAGTTGATATGGCTTGACGGCAAGAAGGCACGCACGCACTGAAAACATCTCAAGGGTCAAACCATAGAAGCACAAGTATGATTAGATCAGTAACTCAAGATGAGATCACTATATCAATGAGTCAACATAGTCAGTTACTAGACTTTTCTCTTCTGACTCACAACAGTATCCCCTGAACCAAAAATACACAGTTGCTATGATTTGATGAACATCTAACAAGATGTGCATTAACTCATATAAAGTAGAATGGAGGCCATCATTCTTATGGCCAACATTTGCTACTGAACAGTAAATGTGCCAACTCTGACCATAGCGTGAACACCCAGATTTATATCCAGCTACCTGCGTCCTCCTCACAGTCATAAAAAACTCTGACCTTGCTCTAAGTAACGCTATGTTTCAGCGGTGAGCCTGACTCACCTTGTGAGTGTGAGAGGCCCGGTGAAAAGCTTTAACCCTGACACATTCTGCCTTGAAGTGCTAAACTAGACCTGACACACAGAAATGAGAAGAGAGGAAAAATGTGGCCTTTCCTGCCAGCTAACGGCAGATCATAACCAAGCATAACTGGTAGGAGAGAGTGAAAAGCACTTCTAGGCATATATCCCACCATGCCGACTTGTTATTTACAATGCAAATGATAAGGGGGATGTTAGAGGCCCTAAGTGCATGCTGGGTAAAAGCAGTCAGGCCAGCCACGGTCCAGTCTGTTTAAACACTCTTTCAGTCTTCATTTGACTTCTATCTCTGTTGACAAGATCTATCTTACAAACAGTCAAGGCTTGAATCTTGATCCTGTCAATTTGATTATCACCTGACTCTCAGCAAATGCAGCCGTGCCCGCTAAGGCACACACACACACATGCGCACACACATACGAAACATATAGAAAACAAAGATTTTACCGTGAAATGCTTGCTTACGAGTCCCAACAATGCAAAACCAAAAAAATTGTAACACAAGAAGAATACAATAAAATACACAAGAACGGAGCTACATACAGGGAGTACCAGTACCAGATCAACATGTAGAGGAACGAGGTATTTGAGGTGGATGTGTACACGAAGGCAGGTTAAAGTGACTAAGCATCAGGATAGATAATTAGAGTAAAATGAAGAACAGAGAAGCAGCAGCAAATGATGAGTGTAAAACAGTGTGTGGGTGTGCGTGCGTGTGTAATGTGTATGTATGTGTGTTTGTGTTGTATTGGTCTGCGTGTGTGGTGGTGTATGTGTGTGG
The DNA here is from genome assembly GCF_021184085.1 of Oncorhynchus gorbuscha. Lineage (NCBI taxonomy): Eukaryota > Metazoa > Chordata > Actinopteri > Salmoniformes > Salmonidae > Oncorhynchus > Oncorhynchus gorbuscha. Next base: position 26,073,377 of record NC_060180.1, read on the forward strand.
GCTTTGTGTGGGAATGTCAATATGGGACTCACAAACTGGATTTGGTCTTATGTAGCAACATTTGAAATTGTGTTTTTTACATTGGGTAAAAGTACCGTAATTTCCAGACTATAAGCCGCTACTTTATTCCCACAAGCCGTGTTTCGTTTAAAGTCTGTGTAAAGTTCATTTGTTTCAATTTCCCGGTAGGCACCTGCGGCTTATAGACATGTGCAGCTTATTTATGTACAAAATACATATTTTTTTATAATTCAGTGGGTGTGGTTTATATTCAGGTGCGCTTAATAATCCAGCAATTACGGTAGAGATGATGCTAAAAAAAATGCATTTCATACACTGCATTTTTGAGGAACAATGGGAAAGTAATTCTGCTTTGAAAGTTGATAAACTTGTAAACTCACGTTTGAGAAAATGGCTTTGAATGTTTTGGTATCTCGTGAAGAGTTCTACACCCATTCAGCATCGTTCACACCCTCTTAAGCTTCAGCCCCACCCATTTTGTTTCGCTCTCGGAGCATTCAGAGCACACTAGACGCTCTGGCCAATGATTTGTTTACCTCATGAAAACAGCCTAACCAGCACTGCTGTCAACAATTTAATTACGTATGTTTTTTTGCCGATGTTTACTGACACCGGCCATATTCAAAGGGTGTTGTACACTTTAGCTTAAGACATGAAGCTAGCTAGCAAGGTAAACAACGGGTAAGATCACACACATCACGTAATGTTAGCTAACGAGCCAGCCAGCTAACGTTAGCTAGTTAAACAACAATGAACATAGTGTCAAATCATGTCATTACTACCCTGCATGAATCTGTTGGGAGCTAAACAACCAGGTTCAATGTTAGCTAGCTAACATTAGGCTCTAACTAGTAAAGCAAATGGCTCTGGGATGAGAATAATTACATCATGCACGTAACGTTAGCTAGGGTGCCAGCATTACACTTCATCTTAAGACATGTAGCTAGCTAGGTAAACAATTAACCTAGCAAGGTAAACAATGTGTAAGATCACACACATCACGTAACGTTAGCTAACGAGTCAGCAAGCTAACGTTAGCTAGTTAAACAACAATGAACATAGTGCCAAAACATGTCATTACTACCCTGCATGAATCTGCTGGGAACTAACCAACCAGGTTCAATGTAGCTAGCTAGCTAACATATTACCAATACAAACTGAACAGCTCAAATAGACAGAAGCCTTCTATATGGCAGATAAATCCTGAACTCTCAGGATGTCCAGCCCACTCATTACCTCAGCCAATCATGGCTAGTGGGAAGGTTGCTGACTTTTTCTGTGGCTTAACCAACAAAGCTAACAATTTTATTCATATTTACATCTGGCATACAAGTTTGTTATTAAGTCACAGGAAAGTTCACATGTTCCAGAAGGCAGTTCAAGCCAAAAAAAAAATGTGTTATGATGAAAAATAAAAATAATGTTCAAATGGCTCTCCTGTGAAGTCGTGACTTGTGACATAGGCCTAGTTTCCTGAAGCGGGTCACATATAGTGTGTGTGATTGAGTGTGTAAATGTTTTGTGTATACAGTTGAAGTCGGAAGTTTACATACACCTTAGCCAGATACATTTAAACTCAGTTTTTCACAATTCCTGACATTAGATCCTAGTAAAAATGTCCTGTGTTAGGTCAGTTAGGATCACCACTTTATTTTAAGAATGTGAAATGTCAGAAAAATAGTAGACAGAATGATTTGTTTCAGCTTTCAGTTTTTTCATCACATTCCCAGTGGGTCAGAAGTTTACATACACTCAAATAGTATTTGGTAGCATTGCCCTTTGAATTGTTTAACTTGGGTCAAACGTTTTGGGTAGCCTTCCACAAGCTTCCCACAATAAGTTTGGGGAATTTTGACCCATTCCTTCTGACTGAGCTGTTGTAACTAAGTCAGGTATGTAGGACTTCTTGCTCGCACATGCTTTTTCAGTTCTGCCCATAAATGTTCTATGGGATTGAGGTCAGGGCTTTGTTTGCCACTCCGATACCTTGACTTTGTTGCCATTTTACCACAACTTTGGAAGTATGCTTGGGGTCATTTGGAAGACCAATTTGAGACCAAGATTTTAACTTCCTGACTGATGTCTTGAGATTTTTTTCCTTCTCATGATGCCATCTATTTTGTGAAGTGCACTAGACCCTCCTGCAGCAACGCACCTCCACAACATGATGCTGCCACCCCCGTGCTTCACGGTTGGGATGGTGTTCTTTGGCTTGCAAGCCCCTCTTTTCCTCCAAACATAACGATGGTCATTATGGCCAAACAGTTCTAATTTTGTTTCATCAGACCAGAGGACATTTCTGCAAAAAGTACCATCTTTGACCCCATGTGCAGTTGCCAACTGTAGTCTGGCTTTTTATGGCGGTTTCGGAGCAGTGGCTTCTTCCTTGCTGAGCGGCCTTTCGGGTTATGTCGATTATAGGACTCGTTTTACTGTGGATATAGATACTTTTGTACCTGTTTCATCCAGCATCTTCACAAGGTCCTTTGCTGTTGTTCTGGGATTGATTTGCACTTTTCGCACCAAAGTACGTTCATCCCTAGGAGACAGAATGCATCTCCTTCCTGAGCGGTATGACGGCTGCGTGGTCCCATGGTGTTTATACTTGCATACTATTGTTTGTACAGATGAACGTGGTACCTTCAGGCATTTGGAAATTGCTCCCAAGGATGAACCAGACTTCTGGAGGTCTACAATTTTTATGCTGATTTCTTTTGATTTTCCCATGATGTCAAGCAAAGAGGCACTGAGTTTGAAGGTAGGCCTTGAAATACATCCACAGGTACACCTCCAATTGAGTCAAATTATGTCAATTAGCCTATCAGAAGTTTCTAAAGCCATCCTTTTCTGGAATTTTCCAAACTGTTTAAAGGCACAGTCAACTTAGTGTATGTAAACTTCTGTCCCACTGGATTTGTGATACACTGAATTATAAATGAAATGATCTGTCTGTAAACAATTGTTGGAAAAATGACTTGCGTCGTGCACAAAGTAAATGTCCTAATTGACTTGCCAAAACTATAGTTGGTTAACAAGAAATGTGTGGAGTGGTTGAAAAACGAGTTATAATGAAGTCTATGTAAACTTCTGACTTCAACTGTATGTAGTCTAACAAGCGTGCGTAGGGTCAGTAGAAGATCTAGTTACAGCATTAAAGCCTTTCCACAGAGATTGAGAGTGCACAGAGAGTGCTACTGGCTCTATTCTTCCCAACTCCATAGTTCCAGAGCAGACAGATTACAGGAAGCAAATAAGGCAAAATACACACAATGACTGGGAAACTGGTTGTTACATATAAGAGCTTTGGACAGTTAGTTCTAAAGGTGATTTAGCTCATGGTTCAGGCATCCGTAACAAGATTCAAAAGGCTCTACGGAGAGCTATGGTAAACTCTAAGGTCCAGCTAACAAAGGAAACAGTACAGACAAGGATCAGCTCCAACTACTGACCAATTTAGCCATGGTGCTCGATCAAGTCGAAGCCTGGTCTGTGAAATGTGAGCTCTGTCCAATCCCCTCTGGGGATAACATTGCTTTACTTACTGGCCACCTGAAAGCTTTGACCAAGAACAAATTGTTGCTTTTCTGAGACTTGACTTAAACCCTTTTACTCCAATAAGGAGCATATGTCATGCACAAATGATCCTACCTTCCATGTACTACAATAAGTACTACTTTATTCTGCCATAACACAACTATAGTAAGCACTCCACTTCCATCAGAGTAAGTGTAGCAGTACCAGCTCAGGCCAGAAGGCAGAGGAGTTGGAGTTTGCATTCCAGCATGTCAGTGTCCTTGCCTTAATTAATGAGCAGCTAATCAGCTGTGTATTTTTTTCTGTCCACTGCGTAATTACAGATCTCATGGATGTGAACACAGACATCAGGCCTTCTAAACACTTGCCACAACTCTGCTCTATGTCACTGCCTTCCTGCCATGACACACAGCCTGATGGATGGGCCTGATGAAAATGGTTGGCTGCCACTCAAGAGGATGGGCCTGATGGAAATGGAAATACTTGGCTGCCACTCAAAGAGCCATGCACACACACACACACACACACACACACACACACACACACACACACACACACACACACACACACACACACACACACACACACACACACACACACACACACACACACACACACACACACACACACACACACACACACACACACACACACACACACACACACACACACACACACACACACACACACACAATTGAAAAGAACACGCTACAAACACACCTGGTCAAACACTTTCAAACCCACCCCACAACCTCCCTCAGCATCACTGGTCTGGAGATGAAAGCTTCCGGTACCATAACCCAGAGAAGAGCAGCTGCATCCAGGTGGATAGCCAAACTTAAACTTGTCTGGACTTTGCTTCAATGCTAAAGAATAATATACAGCCTTGACCTGTAGGAGTCTGTGGGGGCCCAATTGGGAGAGCCAGAGGGGCCACCAACACCAGGAGAAGTTTTTAAAAAAGTGTTTATTTGCCCTGTCTTGTTTTGTCTTTGGTTTTGTCCTTCACATTTATTTAATTTTCTTATATTCACCGATTTAACATAGCACTTATTGGTGTAGCATGGAATCCCTCAATCCCTTTATCACTTGGTGTGATTTGACATAAATTAATTGATCCAGTTGCATGATTTATTATTATTATATATTTTTTTTACTTGATTACCCTCAGCACTTAATCAACCCCCATCTTCCTCTTAATGTTGTCTTCCTGTCGTTGAACTGTCGCAGGTGACCCCTCTGAGCTGTCAACCTCCCTTGATCCCTCAGGTAAATAACCACCCCATGTTCCCCCACCCTCTCCAGACCAGACTGACTTTCAATATGCGGACAGAGCAGGAAGTTGCAATAGGCACATACAACCCAAGGTTTGATACCAGCACAAACAGAAACCCTCTTAAACCTAAACCTAACCCCTAAGCCTAAAATTAGCTTCTTCATTTTTTTTCCTTTCTTTTTTTTTTTTTTTTTACTTGTGGGGACCGACGAGACTTCTGGTACCCACAAGAATAGTAAAACCAAACACACACACACGCACACCGCACACACATACTACAACAGACCTGCTGTTTTGTGGGTCCTTAGACACAGGGAATATGCAAACGGTTGAATAATATGCAAATCCACACACAAAAAACAACAACTAATAGGAACATGTAAATTTACAAAGGCTACACAAATACGACAAGCGCACACAACAGGTGGCATGTCGGAGAGTAGGCTACTTAATTTTTTTTAAAGTAATCTCAGTGTTGATATTCATCATCTAGAGTATAACACATTGGCAGAGATAAGTATGTCTGAAGGACATGGAAATTCAGGACTGTTGTGTTTTGTTTTCCTCTGTTGGACGGCAAGCAATGCATTTCATGTATTGAAAGGAAAAGAAGTATTTCGAAAAAGTCACCTTTTTCAAAAAATAAACCATTTACATTTGACACCTCTAAAAAGGTTTCCCCTGGACTGAAGAACATATTGTTTCAGTAAGGAAGACACACATTCACCGTATCATATTTCTACAGTCCCCGTCATAGTATTCATGTGGGTCTCTCCATTAGAAATCTATAGATACTGTATCAAACCACATCAAGGCTATTACATAAGGCATACCAGCGTGGGCCGCATCCTTCCTCCCTCCCTTTGTTGGGATAGTTTCCTCCTTACTGTCACCACCTTGAACCAGGTTGTTATTGCCTAGAGATTGATGAATCGAAAATATTTGGATGGTCTCTAAATTAATCTATCTTTATTGCAGCTTACAGGAAAGGGCTGACAGTGGCGGAAAAGAGGGAGTCAATTTGGGCCTCTGCTGTCCTACCGAAATGATCCACCCACGATCAGAACACACACACATGAGCACACTCCCCCAGCCTTCTTCAGGCACCCTAGAGCAACAGAATAGAACCACAGAGAGAGGAGACAACTCAGACACCTAACTAATCAACCCAGCAATTAGTGTTAGCATCATAAACCACTCGGAACCATAAAAAGGCTATTGAGCTGAATGTGGTTTTCATTACCTAACTCTCTCAGCCTGCTAATCAGCCCAATGCACTGGGCAGTAAGGGAAAACAGTGCCAGATAATCAACCTTTTAATCATACACACAGAATGAGTTTATTTGGCCACCATGGTTTCATACGTTTTGGTTTCATCTGTGTTTATGTGGCCACATAAACATCCAGTAAATGACTGTTATTTGTTCATGGGTGTCCAAATGTAATGATCAGAGGAAGATAAAGGCATTTACATCTCATTGCCTATTAAGCAGAATGCTCTATTTCTTTCCTCTGTAAACACGTTCCTTCCACCCTAAGTCATAAGGCCTAGATAACACATGACTGTCATATGACTAACGCAAGCCCAAATCACACGGAGGGACGTTCGTCAACGGCGTGAATTTGCATGTACAAGAGTATTGTTTTCAAACAGGTAGCCTATTTGTCAGATCAACCATAACCTATACAGACTAATATTTTTTTATTTTTACCATTCAACTTTAGCAAGGTAGGGAAAATCATACAATTTCCTCTAATTTCCTTTCTACAAATGACCCACTCAATCTCTAGACCAGATTGATTCATTTTTGAACCAAGGCACTCAATAACCATGCACTATGTTTGAACTTTATTAATCAATCATCTGTAAACAAAAACGGCGACACTGTCAACAAATTCCATTGACAACGTGACATGTATGGATTCGAACCAGGGCTCGCGAGTGGCGTAGCGGTCTAAGGCACCGCATCTCAGTGCTAGACGCATCACTACAGACACCCTGTTTTGAATCCAGGCTGTATCACATCCGGCAGCGATTGGGAGTCCCATAGGGCGGAGCGCAATTGGCCCAGAGTCGTCTGGGTTTGGCCGGCGTAGGCCATCACTGTAAATAAGAATTTATTCTTAACTGACTTGCCAAGTTAAATAAAGGTTTAATAAATAAAAATAAAAAAAATAAATGTATATAAATATATATAATTCTGAAACACAACCCAGTTGTATTATTGATAGAATTGTTTTATTAAAGCACTATCCTATACATAATATTGGCTTATCATCACTAAATAGACACAAAATTCCAGAGGTAACAATGCACAAAAGTTATTTTTCTAACAATTTCTCAGTGCACTGTACCAAAATTTCTATGCATAAACATGAGCAGAATAAACTTACTATCATATTTCAGGTAAGACCCAAATTCAGACTGTGTTGAAGTAACAATGTTTATTACAGCAACAGAGGCAGGCTAATGACAGGTCAAGGCAGGCGGGAGTCGATAATCCAGAGTAGTGACAAAGGCACAGGATTGCAGGCAGGCTCAGGGTCAGGTCAGGCAGAGGTTGGTAATCCAGAGTAGGGGCAAAGGCACAGGATGGCAGGCAGGCTCAGGGTCAGGGGCAGGCAGAGTGGTCAGGCAGGCCGGCTCAGAGTCAGGACAGGTCAGAAAGTCAGGGGAAATAGAATGCACGGGAAGTAGAAAGGTCATAACCAGGAGAGCGAGAAAAAGAGAGACCGGGGAAAAGCAGGAGCTGAGACAAAACGCTGAATGACTTGACCAACAAGACGAACTGGCAACAGACAAACAGAGAACACAGGTATAAGTACCCAGGGGATAATGGGAAAGATGGGCAACACCTGGAGCAGGGTGGCGACAAGCACAAGGACAGGTGAAACAGATCAGGGCGTGACACTTGCTGCCTAATTTAACGTGCTATACACTCAAGACGCCGTTGATGCTCGCGGCCCTTCCGTTTTCCCTGATTGTCTCCCATGCATTCTATTTCCCGTGTTAGCACGCTGGTTGACACGTGTATAAAAATAATTCTACCTGTATGATTTGGGCTGTAGACAACAGATGTCAGTATGAGATGAAAACTGCACCTCAAGTCTGTATCACACCCCTTGCATCGTGGATTATTTCCATAGAACTCCACAGCCGTTCCTTGATTATACCCGACTTACATGACACTGTCAAGTTGGAGAGTTCCCTCATACAGTAAATCCATATTGTCAAATGGTATTGTTGATTAGGCTTTATTTTCCAATATATTCTGATGCAATAACAATAGAATGCTGAAGTTAGGAAACATCCATGAAGTTCTAGGAAGTACACTAAACTGCTGCAGTGTTATGAAGTTCTCGGCTAACTAATGAGCCTTTTACCCGGTTCTCTCTTGTACGGACCCAACCAGAACGCTCCTTTAATGATAACAATAAATTAAGTTTCTCTGCTCTACTGAAGCCTGTAAATAATTAATTGGTTTCTTCAAAAGGGGATGGTTTTGCATGACCAATCTACTTCTTCCTGCATTGTGATCCAATGCTGCTGTATCAGCACCAGGAGGATTCTGATTAATGAAAAAATTATCTGGAAAATATGAGCCATTTGGAAGGCTTTTTTAAAAACTGTGTTTTCATCTTAAAACAAGTTAAGATATGTAACTGATTTGAATGTGTATGGCTATTGTATTAGAACAGTTAATGTTGCAGTAACAAAATATTAAGCTAGTGGACATGCTACCTTGAAATCTCTCATACACACACATACGGTCATTGTTGCCTCTAGATTTTTTTACTGCAGTCACAGTAAATGGTCATGTCATGGTTGCAGGAATAGCACACAATAGCAGGAAATCGGAGCTATGGATGGATGGTGCCTGTGTCACCGCAAGGGCCATGTCAATTCATGTTATATGACAGGCAGATAGACCCAACATCAGAGCCAGAGTGAAAGCCACTGCCATTCACTTTCATCAATAATGGAGCAAGATCCGTCTCTAGAGTTAGCCCGAGCAACCGAGCAACGACACCGCACTCCTATCGTTACCCCCTTCCTTTCCCTGTCTCTTTCAACCTCCCCCTCCTATTCTCTTCTGAAATCTTCTGAGTTCGGAACTAATTTCTTCTCTTTATGATTCCATAATAATAGATTGTAGGTTGTGGATTCAAGGATAATAGCTTGGCATTGAATTCCATTTTTGACAGAAAAACATTGACAGATCTATAAATACCCCTCGTTTTCTCTCCCAGGAAAGACTGGTAATGGGCCTTGTGTGGGAGGCAGGGAGGATGGGAAGGGAGGGGTGAGGTGGGGAAATAAGGGACGATGGTGAGAGGAGTGGCAGAGAGAGGATGTGAGAGAAACTTTGGTGTTATTCATGTGGTATTATTCACCCTCGTGTGGGGACTGTTTTAATCAATGTTTTCCCCCGATCTGCCTCTCCCTCTGTCTCGCTCTGTCTTATGTCTCTGTTCTCTCTTTTCTCTCACAAGGTTTCTTGACATCTCCGTCCATAGCTCGAACTCAGTTTCATTGCCTCCCTCAAAGGCATTGACCTTCAGAATAATTCATTTTGACGAACATACACTGAGTGTACAAAACACTAGGAACACCTGCTCTTTCCCTGACATAGACTGACCAAGTGAATCCAGGTGAAAGCTATGATCCCTTATTAATGTCACCTGTTAAATACACTTCAATCAGTGTAGATGAAGGGCAGGAGACAGGTTATAGGATTGTTAAGCCTTGAGACAATAGAGACATGGATTGTGAATGTGTGCCATTCAGCAGGTGAAGGGGCAAGACAAAATATTTAAGTGCCTTTTGAAAGGGGTATGGTAGATGGTGCTAGGCGTACCGGTTTGAGTGTGTCAAGAACTGCAACGCTGCTGGGTTTTTCATAGTCAACAGTTTCCCTTGTGTATCAAGAATGGTCCACCACCCAAAGGACATCCAGCCAAGTTGACACAACTCTGGAAAGCATTGGAGTCAACATGGGCCAGCATCCCCATGGAACGCTTTCGACACCTTGTAGAGTCCATGCCCCATCAAATTGAGGCTGTTCTGAGGTGAAAAGGGGGCGCAACTCAATATTAGGAAGGTGTCCCTAATGCTTTGCACACTCAGTGTAAGGTCCCTCGATAGAATATGATCACACAACATACATTGCTTAGCGTGGCCTTACCAGGAACCATCTGTACAGATCTGGAAGTTAAATATCAACTTAATAAGTTAATGGTTCAATTAAAGTTCAATGTATAACATTATCCATGTATTATTTATTATTACGGTTAGAACATATTTAACATGGACACTGTATACCTGTGGTTTCTGATCTTTCAGTAAAAGTGAAATCTCAACCCAGAATTTTTTTACAGTCATACACACACACACATACCACTTCCTGATATCTCAGTGCTACCAGCATCATCACCACCACCTGCTTTCTGCACTTTGCCCACACGGAGACTCAGTAGTCTCAGTAATCTACCACCACAGGCCAACAGTTCAACACCCTGCTCCTGTCACTCTCTCATTGCACACCATCAATTTCCCTGTAGCTCTCTCTCCCCGACTCTCCCCTATCACTCCTATTACACCAGCCTTAATTGTGTCTCTGACCTCCATGGAAAATGACCCAATCACACGGCAATTGTAGCCTGAAATGAGAGTCCATATTTGCATTGTTCCCCTGTCACTGGGGGTGGGATTTCTTTGGTGGATGGAGAGAAAAGGCTCCATGTTCAAGGAGAGGGAGATTGAGAGGCATTGTGAAGGGTTGGCTTTGAAGAGATCTCTGTGTAAAAAGCATGACAATCTCCTCACAATGGAAATTGGCAGACTATATATAGTCATGGAAAATCCTAACGCTGGCTCGAGTTTATATATGCTTTCACTGAGTTTGCCTACAGTAACTTTGTTTAAATTTTAAATGCTTAAAGGACTTAAGTGAAGTATATTGCCACATTTGAAACTGAATCTACAGCAAATGTGAGCTTCATTATGTAAATCAACCTAGTGTCATACCATCTCCACTAATACCTGACACTCTGCCCTCTCAAAGCCACAGCTTTCAACACCCAGTGATAAACCATAGAAAATGTCAAAAGAAAGTCCTTGAACTGCTCTTGATGGCCAGAATATTGTACATGTTTAAAGGTTTTAAGGTAAACTGCCTCTTGGTCTTTCTTATCCAGAGCGGCCAGTTTCTCCTGGTCAAGGAGAATGAATGAGAGAGTTTTAATCTGGGTTGTATTCATTAGGGCACGCAGTAGAAATCGTTTAAAAATGGAAATAAAAAAATGCACATTTATAGGCACAGTGCAGGCACATCAAGCTGGTCTCGGAGCACTTCATATTATTCCGTATGTAAATCCGAGATACTTCATTTAGTATGATATGTTACATTTTGTATGGTATGTATTAATTTGTGGATGTCCATCACCCATTTCGTATGATATGTCACGAATTACAATTCGTATTATATGTTACGAATTTGCAAAACGTACAATATGTTACGAATCTGCAAAATGTATAATATGTCATTACTTCTAGCTAGGTGCCTAAAGTTAGCTAGCTGGCATACTTTAGCTAGTTTAGGGTTATTTTTAGGAGTTATGTTAAAAGGTTAAGGTTAAGGTTATAGGAAGAGTTAGCTAAAATGGTTTTAAGGTTAGGGTTAGGGGGAAGGGTTAGCTACAATGCTAAGTAGTTACAAAGTTTCAAAAAAGTAGTAAGTAGTTGAATTTTCTAAAATGGTCCATAATGAAATTAAAACTCGTAACCTTTGGGTTGCTAGACGTTTGTGTTAAACACCCAACCAACCACCCTACTTCAGTGTTTTGCCTTAGCCATCTGTCTTATGTAACCATACCAAACATAATACATCATACTAATTTGAGCGTCCTGGATTTACGTTTACTATGTTACATCTAATCTATGAGACCAGGTTGAATGAACATGACCCAGGCTGTAAGCAGAGAGACAGACCTGTTGCAGGGCTGCAGCCAGATAAACTGACTGTGCCATAAAGGCTGGTCTGGTCCAAGCCAGAAGAGCAGGCCCTGATTACAGCAGCTGCACTCAGATTGAATTCAGGAGGCAGCAAATAAGAATCAATCAGTGCTGAATACCAGGCGGCCCAAGTGGACTTTAAGAGGACCCAACCATGAAGAAGCTGTCTGTGTGTCTGTCTTTGTGTGTGTGTGTGTGTGTGTGCGCATACAGACAGTTTATAATAGCAATCATGCACTTCAGGGTTTGTGGTATACAGTATGGCCAATATACAATGGCTAAGGGCTGGATACAGGCAGTCCGCTTCTGGTTGTGCTTTAGAACAACCCTTAGCCATTGTATATTTAAGCAATATACCACACCTAAGGGTTGTTCTTATGCACGATGTGAAGCAGAGTGCCTGGACACAGCACTTAGCCTTGGTATATTGGTCATATACCACAAAACCCTGAAGTGCCTTATTGCTTGAACATGTACAAGATTTAATTAAATCAGCCGATTATCAAGATGTTTTGGAGTGCAATTGTCACGTTCTGACCTTAGTTCTTTTGTTATGTCTTTGTTTTAGTATGGTCAGGGCGTGAGTTGGGTGAGTTGTCTATGTTAGTTTTTCTATGATTTGCTATTTCTGTGTTTGGCTTGGTATGGTTCTCAATCAGAGGCAGCTGTCAATCGTTGTCCCTGATTGAGAACCATATTTGGGGAGCCTGTTTTCTATTAGCGCTAAAGCACCTTATACCACCCACCACTGTGACCTGTATGCTTTAGTCGGCTGGCCCTAGCTACATATTCGTCGCCAGACCACTGTATCCAGGTCATCTACAAGTCCCTGCTAGGTAAAGCTCCGCCTTATCTCAGTTCACTGGTCACGATGGCAACACCCACCCGTAGCACACGCTCCAGCAGGTGTATCTCATTGATCATCCCTAAAGCCAACACACCTTCCAGTTCTCTGCTGCCTGTGACTGGAACGAATTGCAAAAATCGCTAGTTGGAAACTTTTATTTCTCTTGACAACTTTTTTTTCCTCTGTGTTATTGACTTGTTTATTGTTTACTCCATGTGTAACTCTGTGTTGTTGTCTGTTCACACTGCTATGCTTTATCTTGGCCAGGTCGCAGTTGTAAATGAGAACTTGTTCTCAACTAGCCTACCTGGTTAAATAAAGGTGAAATAAAAAATAAAAAAAATATTGTGTTTCGTGGATGATTATTTTCTGTTTAGTGTGTGTTGCACCTGACGGAGCTGTTTCATTTGTTCTCTTTTGTTACTTTGTATTTAGTGTTCAGTTCAGTTTATTAAAAGGATGAACACTTACCACGCTGCACCTTGGTCCTCCTCCTCTCTCTCCCTACGATGAGCGTTACAGCAATGTTCAACACAGTGTCCAAAAACTTTGTCTCTGTTGAAGGTCTTCCAGCGGGACAACAACCCAAACACACATCAACAAGATCCCAGGAATGGTTGAAGACTGTTCTAGAGTGGCCAGCAATGAGTCCAGATCTGAATCCCATCAGAAACCTATGGTGATATCTGAAGACAGCAGTTGTTGGAAGGCACCCCTCAAACTTTGAAGAATTGGAGTAGTGTGCAGCTGAAGTGTGAGATAAATTGCCAGTGACAGGTGCAGCAAGCTCCTGGGTGCCAAGAAGCTGACGGCTACAAAAAGCTTATCTTCGCCAAAGGCCTTTATTTAACCAGGAAGGGCTCATTGAGATTTAAAATCTCTTTTTCAAGAGTGTCCTGGCCAAGATAGGCAGCACCAAGTCATGACAAAAATTACAGACAAACAACATGAGAAACTACAAGTAATCTAGTAAAAACCATAGAATTCACAAGAGAATTTTGATTCTGCGTGATCAAAACAATCTTGAAGCATGGATTCCAATTGGTCAGACGAGCGTTGAATAGACCTTAGCACAGGTTATTCCTGTTTGAGTTTCTGCCTGTAAGAAGGGAAGAGCAAAATGGAGTCGTCATGTGATTTGCCGAAGGGAGGGCGGGGGAGGGCCTTGTTGGCATCTCCAAACGGCAAGTAGCAGTGATCTAGTGTTTTCCCTAAATGAGTACTAAAGTCAATGTTTTATAGAACTTCGGTAGACTTTTCCTCAAATTTGCTTATTTAAAATCCGCAGTTACAATAAATGCGGCCTCAGGATATGTAGTTTCCAGTTAAATAAAGTCCAGTGTAGTTCCTTGAGGGCCGTCATGGTATCAGCTTGAGGGAAATATACATGGATGTGACTATAACCAAAGATAATTATCTTGGGAGGTAATACGGTCGGCATTTCATTGTGAGGTATTCTAGGTTGGGTGAACAAAATTACTGTATTTTTCTGTATGTTATCACAATCACACCGTGAGTAGCTAATCATGAAGCATACACCCCGCCTATCTTATTCCCGGAGAGCTCTTTATTCCTGTCTGCTCTGAGAACCCAGCTGGCTGTATGGACGGGGAAAGTATTTCCCAAAAGAGCCATGATTCCATGAAACAGAATATGTTACAGTCCTTGATGTCTTTCTGGAAGGATATCCTTCATACAGAAAAATACAGTCATTTTGTTCACCCTTAGCATGTCTACTTTATTGTCCGACACTGAATATTAGTGAGTAATATACAGTACTCAGAAGTGGTGGATGGTGTGCCCACCTCCACCCCAAATACCTCTTCTCTGCCAGCGGCAACTTGGAGGAGCCTCTGGGATAAGTTCAATTTCCCTGTGGGGTATGAACAAAGGATCCAATTTGAGAAAGTCGAATACCTGGTCGTAATGCTGGTAACCAAAAGTTATTTCCGGCTGTATGTAATAACACAAAAAAAAACGTTCTAGGCTAATAATGTAAGAAATAATACTGCAAAAAAAAGAAAAACACTGCAAAGTTGCTTAGGAGCTAGAAGCAGAAGTGCCATGTCTGTTGGCACGTCAGACTCATTGAATAAAAAAATATTTGTCCAACTCGAGGTGAGTAATCGCTCTTCTAATACCCAGAGGATATTTTCGGTCATAAGAGACGGTAGTAGCAACATTATGTACAAAATAAAAAACACAAAATAGCACAAATGGCAGCCATCCCCTCCAGCGCCAATACTGTATGTATGAGTCTGAAATGGGGAATTTCATTGAAAGTTTTGAACGTGAATATTTGTGAAAAGTCCAACAGAAAAATGTCAATAGTAGGATTCTTTGGTGATGTCCTCCGCAGTTGTTTTTTTATGCTACATCTGGAAAATGTAGATAAAATGTTCCTATCTGTGTTGTGTCTGTATTAGTTTGATAAGTGAGGCCTGTTTATACATACTTTATGAATGCTGTTTGAGATTCCGGAATGCCTTGTCAGCAGCTGGGGAGAGGTAAGTGGAGACAGGGGGGAAGCCAGGTTGCAGTAGCCCCGGATAAAGCGGCAATAAAAGTTAGCGAACACCAGGGAACGTTGCAGCTGTACTCTGGATGTAGGCTGTGGCCAATATACCACCACTCTCACCATCCCAGGATCCATCTCTAGCGATGATGTAACCCAGAAAGGGGATGGTGGAGCAATGAAATTTGCACTTCTCTGCTTTTACAAAAAGCTGGATCTCCAGGAGGCTTTGGAGAACCTGCCGGACGTGGATCACATGTTCTTGGGTGGAGCGGGAGAAGACAAGGATGTCATCAAGGTAGACAAAGATGAACTAGTTCAACATGTCATGGAGAACATCATTAACCAGAGCCTGGAACACAGTAGGGGCGTTGGTAAGGTCAAATGGCATGACCAGATACTCATAGTGAGTTGAAGGCAGTCTTCCACTCGTTCCCTTCCCGAATCCGCACCAGGTGGTAGGTGTTCCATGGGTCCAGCTTGGAAAACACAGGGGGCCCCCTGGAGCGGCTCAAAGGCCAAGGAGATGAGAGGTAGCGGGTACTGGCTCTTCACCGTGCTGTCGTTAAGACCCCGGTAGTCAATGCACGGGCCCAGAGTTTTGTCCTTCTCCACTAAGAAGAATCCTGCTCCGATGGGGGAGGCATAAGGATGGATGAACACTGCAGCTAGGGAGTCCTCAATGTAGGTCTCCATAGCCTTGGTGTCTAGACCCGACAGTCATGGTGGAGTGGTGTCTGGGAGAAGGTCAATCCCACAGTAATATGGTCAGCGAAGTGGGCAGCGCCTTACTGAACACCTGCCGGAGGTCCTAGTACTCCTCGGGAATGGTGGAGAGGTCCAGGGCAACTTCCGAGCCCCCAGGAAGAGTTCCCAGGGCAGGCTGCACTGACTTCAGGCAATGGGCGTGACAGAACGTGCTCCAGCCCATGATAGCACTGGCAGACCAGTCAATGAGGAGATTGTACCATTGGAGCCAGGAGAATCCCAATACCACGGGAACCTGAGGAGACGTAATGATCAGGAACTAGATCGTCTCACTGTGGTTCCCTGACACATGTAGGTTGATGGGGGTTGTATTGTGGGTGACCCGGTCTATAGAGCGCCCGTCCAGTGCTCTAACATCCATGGAAATAGAGAAGGGCTGAGTGGATATACCCAACTCGGAAGCGTGAAATCGAATCTCCTCTCCTTACTTAGTTCCCCTAGTTGCCCATCGATCTGAATGGTCAAGGCGATACTACGTCTAGGAACATGTCGAACAGCGCTTCCGGGTTCCAAGCACTCTCAGCCGCCAAAGTGCTGAAATCCACCATGTAGTCTGCCACACTGCAGGAGTCTTGACGCAGCTGGAGCAGCTTGCGAGCAGCCTTTCTCCCAGATAACAGAGGATCAAACACCTTCCGAACCTCCTCCACAAACTCCTCCAGACTGAGGCAGACGGCGGGCGGATTGTTGCTCCCACACCACCGTGACCAAAGGCGATTGCCCTCCCGGACATCAGCGTTATGATGTACGCTATCCTCAAGCAGTCCGAGGGGAACGAAGAAAGCTGCAGCCCAAAAATTCTCCAGTGTAGCGCGCTGGAGGAGGTAAGTGGGGTTCTCAGGACACTAGGGTAGGCTGGGAGATTACGGGTGTGATGCTCTGCCCAGTGGAGAATCTAAGGAATTGCTCCAGCAAGGTATCGAATGCCTGGTTATGGTGTTCTGTCACAGTATGAAGTCCCTCCATAAGACCTTGAAGACTCCTTGTGTTTTCCAAGGGTGGCTACTTGCAGGGAGACAGCATTGTGGAGGTGGTCTGAGTCTACTGGGTCAGTCATAGCGAGTTCGTACTATCAGGTTTCAGGTATGACCCAGATGCAGACAGTGTCAAAGAAACAAAAGATTATTTCTAGTACAGGGGCAGGCAAATGAGTGGTCAAAGGCAGGCAGAGGTCAGTAATCCATAGAGGGTGCAAAAGGTCCAGAACGACAGGCAGTCTCAGGGTCTGGGCAGGCAGAACAGTCAAAACCAGGGAAGGACTGGAAAACAGGAGCAAGAACAGACAGGAGCAGGGGAACAAACTCTGGTAGGTTTCACGTAACAAAAATAACTGGCAGCAGACAAACAGAGAACACAGGTTTCTTTTCTCACATTGTTACAACCTGTGATGACTGGTAAGGCGTTCGGGATTATAGACATGCCTTCAGTGACTGGATTTTTTCCCCCCGGAAACAGGTAAACCAGAGGGCTTGTAAATATTTGGGTCTGGGGGAGACCAATGTGTCAGGTCTCCCTCGCGAAGAGGCTACTGTCCCAGAACACCATGTTATTGGCGATATGCCCATTATTATATAATGGAGGCGCAAATGGGGATTTGCATCGAAAGTAGATCAACAAAATCGACATACTTCCATTTTTTATGTATTTTGTATCCAGGAGGCTTTTGCACCATGTTTGTTTAATAAATGTCAATGCTGTATGAGGGGTCAGTCAAGTTTGTCGCGCTACAAAATCTCTCCCGCCAATTTAAGCACCACTTTCACCCAAAGTTAATACATCCAAATAACCGGCGATGAAAAAACCCAGGCACAAGAACTACTGGTGCTCGTTAACGGTTGCATCCCGTAGTCTCTTGACAGATCAAATCAAACCACATTTTATTTGTCACGTGCGCCGACTACAACAGGTGTAGTAGACCTTACAGTGAAATGCTTACTTGCAAGCCCTTAACCAACAATGCTTTCAGAAGTTTTATGAAGTGTTGAGTAAAGAATAGATAAGTAAATAAAAGTAACAAATAATTCAACAGCAGCAGTAAAATAAACAGTAAAGAGGCTATATACAGGGGCGGTGGCACCATGTAGGTGGAGTTAGTGACAATGCGTATGCAATAAACAGAGAGTAGCTGCAGCGTAAAAGAGGGGTCTGGATATCGCTTTGATTAGCTGTTCAGGAGTCTTATGGCTTGGGGGTGGAAGCTGTTAAGAAGCCTTTTGGACCTAGATTTGGAGCTCCGGGACTCCGCCGCACCGAGAACAGTCTATGGCTAGGGTGGCTGGAGTCTTTTACAATTTTTAGGACACTTCCTCTGATCTACGGTACCATTTATGTTTACGTAGTCCATATACGAGAGGTTATTAAAAGGTGAACGCTCAAAATCTCAAACTGCCTCTCCTGATGCGTAAAGACACTCTACCCTCCTTTGTCTGTTCACCTGTCTGTATGTTTGTCTGTCACACCTCACATGTATGTGTGACAC
This sequence comes from Oncorhynchus gorbuscha, assembly GCF_021184085.1. Lineage (NCBI taxonomy): Eukaryota > Metazoa > Chordata > Actinopteri > Salmoniformes > Salmonidae > Oncorhynchus > Oncorhynchus gorbuscha. The sequence goes on from NC_060180.1 coordinate 26,091,832, forward strand.
AACATTAAACCCAGAGCATTTCCTCCCGATCCTCTCCTCCCGTCACTCTCCTTTTTGAGAATGACCTCTTTCAAGCAGTTTTATCCTCTCTGCAAACAGTGCCTTTCAGCACCAGCTAGGGAGCGTTCAAAAAACACCGCTCCCCAAAGCCCAGTGCAATTGCCCCGGTATTGTCCACACATCCGCTGCTCTGAGAATGGAGGGAGGGGGAGGAAGACAGAGTTGTGAACACTCCACATGCTGCATCTGAAATATGACAGGCAGCTCTACACACAACTCACTGTAAACTAGAGTGTTTCCGGAGGATTTTTTTTTTTTTTACTGAATGTTACAAACTGCAACAGATGTGAACTTTATTGAGAGGGAATAAGATTGGATTGTGGTGTTGAGAATTTCCTCCTCCACAGACCAAAACAATTTTGGTCCCAAAACACTTTCTCTTTACAGTGTGAAATGTCTATTAAATGGGTAAATTGTAAATTCAAATAATAGCTCTGCATATTTGCAAGGCAAAATGTAGTGCTGAGTTTCAGACCAACCTCTAACCTTAAATGCAGTACACCAGGTTTTGAGCTCAGAAGCCGCCCTGCTCCACACTTGGGAACAGTGATTGTTTCATAGTGTTAAAATATTCTGATAAAGTCTAGTTCATCTTAGTTTAATCACTGTCCTTCCAACTCAATGACACTTCAAAAGCACAGTTTGGCTCCAGTTCCTGTTGTTTTCAGAGGAGAGGTGGATAGTGAGACTCCTAGGAGGTGATAGAATATACATGTCTCCTCTCATATCACCACACTGCTACAGCTAAAGCTAGGATATCAGACTCCAAAACGTCCTGACCACCACATCATTAATCACACTGTTACATTTGGCTTTGAGTAATTACCCTCTGTGAGATACTTCTTCACACACACGCACACTGCATGACACACACACACACACACACACACACACACACACACACACACACACACACACACACACACACACACACACACACACACACACACACACACACACACACACACACACACACACACACACACACACACACACACACACACACACACACACACAAAGAGACTCACATACTGATAAATAGTAATAATCACACATACATTACTTATGCAACATACATTCATACTTACACACTAGCACATACAGTAGAGAAATACATTTGCATATGCATTTGTGTCGGTAAATACTCATACTTTTCTTTACATATACGCACTCTAGCTCACGCACACATACTCCCACACGCAGGGAATTTCAAGGGTACACCGTGCAGTAGAGGGCTGTGTTTAGGAGGTGTTGGACAGGTCATGGAGCCCTCCTGCTCGGGAGGGGGTCAGTAAGTCTGGGCCTGATGAAATCCTCCACCTGTCCTCATTCATCAAGCCCACAACACATATTAATTATCCCACACCTTCAGCCTAACAGCAGAGGACAGACGCTCACCCAAACTCCCCGCTCTTCACTCCCATAGAACACAGGCCCTCACTCACATACTAGGCTAATGTACTCTTTAAATACAGCTGCAGTACTACTGTATTGATCTGAGGCCTTGGGAGTACGTCTCTGTCCTAATATGGACACCGTACAGAATGACTGTAATATGTATAAAAATACGCCATTTAGAAGACACTTTTATTCAAAATGAACTACAGTCATGTGTGCATACATTTTTTGTATGGGTGGACCCAGTGGGAATTGAACCCACAATCCTTGGCGGTGCAAGCGCCATGCTCTACGAACTGAACCACACAGGACTGCCATACTCCAAAGCTGTGATGTTCGTATAGTAAGTCAAACTGCAAGTTATTGCTACTGCCTTATAACAAGCTGTCTTGAAAGGCATTTACTCTCATTCTCAAGGTTATTCCCCTGAACCCCTTCCTTAATTGGGAGTGGATCATTAGTGTGTTAAGACATATTTTTTTAAACCACATTACATATTACAGTGAGACAGAGAAAGTCGTGCATCCGTGCAGCGAGGACTCTTTGAAGCACATGACAAGATAAAAGTCCGCTAAATGACTGTGCTTGGGCTTCAATGGTTGGGTGGCGACAAGTAACCCCCCTCGCTCTGAACCCCCGCTCCCTCCTAATCAGCCCATTCCCATATCTCCCATTTTGTCTTGCCACAAGTCAGATGCAGAGCACCGACTCACTGGGAAAAGATTGGTCAATTAGGACGGCCACAAAGATAAAAGTCCCATTATCTGAGCAGTAGCGGCCATACGTTGATCCAATTAATGAGGGCTTTTCAACAGTGACGAGGGCCGGACAGAGAGGGACCAGTCCTCCCTGCCTGGAGCGAACAGAAAAACAGAAAGAATGATCAATTATCTATGGAGTTGGAGGCAGCACGGTGACTTAGACAGTTAATTGATCTTCATTACCTTAATTATGGCTGCAATGTGGAGCGGAGAGCTGAAAATCACTGTTGAATGATTCCGTCAGAACCTATACCCTTTTAAGTGATCTGCCGACCTTGAAACTAGCAGTGAAACTGCTGTCTGTGTCAAAGTGAGCCTAAATAAGTGAGGTATGTGTGTGTGTGTGTGTGTGTGTGTGTGTGTGTGTGTGTGTGTGTGTGTGTGTGTGTGTGTGTGTGTGTGTGTGTGTGTGTGTGTGTGTGTGTGTGTGTGTGTGTGTGTGTGTGTGTGTGTGTGTGTGTGTGTGTACATATACTGTACATGTGTGTACAGTATATATATATGCATACATATGTGCGCATGCAGGTAACAAAAAAACATCTCAATTTATCAAAATGTTCACAACGCTTCCCTCGTTAAACCCGAAAACTCAACCATACACTCCGTCCCACCGGATCCCAGATCTCCTTGTGAGTGTAAATGTATGTGATCGGATCACTCATATCCTCCCAGAACACAGTTCACTGCACAGCCTGTGTGCTTCTCTCTGTCCTTGTGTTTGAATAAACAACATCTGAGATGGCAGCGTCTGTACAATACGTGTCATGAAGCTGCCACCCTGCTCTCTTTATGTCCTGACCCCTGTTCCCCAGGGAGGGGGTTATGGGAACATTGTGGTGACAGGTCAGTGACATTCCTGTCACCCCTGTCCCGCTCCACTCACTCCTCAAGATGCCGCCCCCCCCCCCCCGGCCCTGTAAATGTACATTAGACGAGATACATTTCTTCAGGATACCATGCTTTTAGCAGGGCTAAGTGTATGCATAACCTGTCAGCCGAGACTGTGACCCATTGTCTCATGTTCTATTTGTTCAGTGGGATTTTAGGGTAAGCTTTAGGATGATCCTTAAAGGGAAAGATATATTTTGAATATGTGTGTTTTCTTGTTCAAACACTTAAAGAGACACTTCAAAATGTTTCAACTTCATATTCATCATCTCCAGCACCACCCCAACATCAGCATATGTGAAGATGGTTTCTACGTTTTGTAGCAAAAAATAGAGAGAGAAAGGTAAGTGTTTCCAATGACGTCAGTTGTGTGCCTCATGCGATTTTAACCAAACATGAGTAGGCATTGCCTACTAATTGCCTTCTAATTGTCTACTAATTGGTTGATGATGTTGGGGTGGTGCTGGAGATGATGAATATGAATATGAAGTTGAAACATTTTGATGTTTCCCTTTTAAGTGGTTGAAAAAATGAAGCACACTTATTCAAAATGTATCTACCACAACTTCACACCATAGTATGTAGCTTATAGTGCAGTAGTAACAGAGCAATAATAGTAACCCTCTGTGAGAAAGGGACTAATTACATCTTGAATCCAAATAAAAGGGATAATGTCCTTAAACTGAGTGTAATAAGGTCTTGCTGTGTGGGCAAGTGAGGGGTTAATGTGATGAAGTCTAACGAGATGTAAACGGATATAGCGGAGACGCAATTGAATACATTCTGAAATGTGTAAATGAACCTTGTGCTTCCCAGCGAAATTAACTTCACCTAGCAAGCTTCTACCAGATACAATTAAACTGTTTAGAAGGATTTTATTCACTTATAACGGCAAAGCTGATTATTTTAGATTGCTTCTTGTTTTGTGTGTATTGCTGATGTGCGTGCACGCATCTTTCTGCGTGTGCATTTGTACGCACGCGTGTTTGTGCATGTGTGTTTGTTTTCTGTGTGCGTGGCTTCGTATGTACGTGCGCGTGTGTGTGTGGCGCATCTTGGCCCCTCACAGCAAGCAAAAAAAATGTTTGTCCTCATGCCAATATCGAGTTTCTGCTCACTCAGAGGAGGCATCAAATATTTTAAGATAATGTGTCTGTGTATCCCCAGCCCACGCATTCTAACACCCAAGCCTAATCCCTCCAATAACCTTTGAGGACAAGGGCTTTGCTGTAATTCACCACCTAAATTCATAAACACGCACTGTGTGCGGAGGCTAAACTTTTGTGCAAATCCCACCTGAAACTGCACTCTGCACAAAACCACAGATAGACGTTTTTACTCAGTACAATGCATTGCAAGGACTGCTCTCTCTCTCTCTCTCTCTCTCTCTCTCTCTCTCTCTCTCTCTCTCTCTCTCTCTCTCTCTCTCTCTCTCTCTCTCTCTCTCTCTCTCTGTCTCAGAAATACAGGCACAGCTACTGTACTTGCACAACACTAGGTGACTTTAAAAATAGTAAAGATATATTGAGCATCACCACGGCTGGGACAGAACTGGTCTATAACAAATGGCTGCACCTTGTATTCTTGTTGCACTCTATCTGAGGGAACACACAGTACCTTGGTTTTGTCATACAGGGCGTGGTTGTCAAGACACATCCCCCTCTCCTTCCTGGCAAATCTCCTCAGATCTCTCTCAAACTGCTGTGGAAGAATGTAATCACAATTCATATTTCTTCTTCTCCTTTTTCATTTCATTTATCTCCCTTTTCCGCCACCCTCGGGTTACTTTATTCCTCAACAGCAAGACGTCTGCCATATTAGATCAGTTCCTGGGATTTAGCTATGTATTCATTCATAGCTGCGGGATGATGTTTGGGTTGTGGGGGTGCTGCAATTTTTATAGCCGCTACAGACGGCTATATCAGTCCGCTCATGCAGGACTAGAAAAGGAACAGTACACAAATTTTGTGAATTTTTAATGCATTTTTATTATTACTTTTTAAAAATGTAGATTTGTTTTTAATTCAGATTTTTCAGGGGGTAATGCGGCACCCTCAGCACCCCTACTTCCCATTGCTATGTATGTATTTCTCATCATCAATGGGTTTATTTTGGTTATTGACTACTCTGTCGATCGCTATGTGAATTGGATTAAAAAAATTCTCCCCAAATTGAATTTTTCCTTATTCAAACGTGTCCTGAGAGCAGCTCTGCCTCGAGAGCAGAAACAAATGTGAATCGTTGCCCTCAGAACAAGATTGAATAAGGAAATCTGCACCAAGTTTTTTGTTATGGTTTTAGTCAATGGAGGAATGAATGTGGATGTCTTGGCATTTGATCCATGCCTACCCTGGAGCCGGTCCATCCCAGGAGGGCAAAGGCATAGCGGTCAACAGGTGTTGCCACCAGGTCCACCCGTACGGCCCTCCAGCCCCTGCTCTCCCCTGGGTCCTTCTGCAGCCCTCCATCCCCCTCCATCTGTCCCTCCTCCAGTCTCAGGATCAGGAAGCACTTCTCGAAGTGGTCCATGGCCTCGAACCTGCGACTAGGCAGCTTGCTCATGTCAAAGGTGGAGCCCTGGTGCTCACAGTATAGCAGAATGCCCTTGTGAGGAGATAATATGAATAATTGTGGACATAGAGGCAGTGTTATATAATAAAATAAATATTGACATTATAAATGTAATATAGGTATTGACATTGTACATTTTATGCTGCTACTGTACTTCAGTGCCTGGTGTATTTTATTATGAATATTGAGTTGTGAATTTGCACATTTCTATATAGCCTCGCAGTAGAAGCATATCATTATGCAAATATCAATGTAAAAATTGCCTGAAAATCAAGCAAGTTTAATCACAGGGCTGTTAGGTAAGCCAAGTAACATGAAACATCTGGAACCATTGGAAACAGATGTCTAGACCTGCCACCAGTTTATGGTCTGCCACTGAGTTAAATAAGCCAACTGTGAGATCCCAACTAAATAACAACCTTCAACATCTCAAACAATAGCGGGCCAGTCTGACTCACTGGCACACGGTTCCACTTCATGGAAAATAAAATCACTCCCAAGTAAGACATCCCTTTTAAGTGGAAGGAAAGAAAGAAAGTAAGAGAGAGAGAGAGAGTGAATTGGGTGAGAGATACAAGAAAAAGAGAGAGTGGAAGATATAGAAAGAAAGAGGAAGAAGGTTGGGGGCTGACAACAGAGATATATGGGGAGAGATACGGTTGGATAAGAGAAAAGGGAGAGCGGGAGCTGAGTAGATCAGATGAGATGGGGGACAGATAGTTGAGAGTAAAGGCAGTAGCAGGAAGAGGATTGATTTCCTCTGGGCTTTGGCCCGGGTGGTTATGTAGCTTCCCCAGTCCAGGAGCGCTAAGGAGATTAACATTACAAATTGTCAATTTAATTCCAGCACCCACAGTAATTGTGGGGATGCTGTGTTCCTCTTGCTGCCCATAAATCTGCCAGGCTCTTCTTAAAACGGCAATCAGCAGTAGAAATAATAGCAAAGCGGCCTCGCCACCCCTTGTTTGGTCAAAAGCTGAGGGATGAGGCTGGATAAATTGAACCACTCTCAAATTCATAGACAGAGCTATGAATTCAAGCATTGACCATCCATGAAATCAAAATGATAGTTGTACCCATGTTTTGAGGCATGTATCCTTGCTTTAGTGTTTTTCTTTGATCACAAACATTAGAGTAATACAAGCTTATATTTTGAGTTCAGACGGGGAAGGACAGTTGAACTAAGCTCATGAGGCATTTATAAGCTATAATCTTTAAGGTTCAATGGGTACATGTTATTGGATGTAGCAACTCCTGATTGCCCCTTTGAAGAGCAATAATGGCAGGAGAAAGTGCAGCTATAACCACTCCTCCTGTCCAACCAAGACACTGAGGTCAATCAAGAGACAAACACTACTGAGCCGGTGCTCTCCGAACTTGTTCGACTGCGTCGCCCTACTTCATCAAAAGGAAACAGCATTTCCCAGAGGGCATTGGGAGAGGAGATGACGACTGAGTCATTAACTGATGACATTGGAGGGACATTAACATTTTGGTCATTCAGCAGAGGCTCTTACAGACTTACAGTGGTGAGTGCATACATGTTTGTACTGGTCCACTGTGGGAATTGAACCCACAACCCTGGCATTGAAAGCTCCATGCTCTACCAACAGAGCCACACAGGATCCCCAGGGACTGTGCTCAGAGATGTTGTCCTCGCCCCCTGCTCCTCGTCCCTGACGCCTCTGCTCCCCTTATTAGCTTCAGGCGCCAAATCAGCTTGTCGTCAGAACCAAGAACCAACCATTCACTTCCCACTGGGATAGGAACAGATTAGAAATCCTCCAACTCTTTCACATACTGAATAGATGATCGTTCACACTACCAACATCCTCACTACCTACATTCCACATAGATTATGAAGCAAAAGCAGCTGTAATATGACTTAAATACGGGTTAAAAACAATCTCACATCAAAATGTATAGCCTAGGCAATTTCCTGTCACAAGTCGGTTGATGAAGCGAAACATACATCTTTTAAAATGCTTTAATGTAGGCCACTTATTCATACACCGCTAGATATTTCTGTCCCTTTCTGGCTGTACATTTCCTTCCTTTTGAGCTTTGAATCACTAAGGATGCCTTGAGCCAAAGGATTAATGAGTAGGCAACAGTTTTACAGACCATTAAGTGTCTGAACACGGGGGCCCTTCATTTAATGAAGCCTCCGGCCACACATGCACAAATCCACCGTTAAAAAAAGGGGACGTCTTAAAAGTTTCCGTCTCGGCAGCGCTGAGGGCTATTTAGCGCAACGCAGCGCTGTAATCATCTCCTACACAGCAGGTAATGTCAGCAAGCATCCCAAAGTAAGCTTATTTCGCCATAACTGTTTACAGAGGGAATTACAGAGGCGGACGTGTTGCAGGGAGTTCATCTTTGAAGGAAGTTAAGCTGTGCCTTTCGGAGAGAGAAAAAACAACAACACAAACGCAATTGTGTGGCTTGTCAAATGTGATCTAAAAGGTCAGCGTTTTTTCTTATTTGATTATTTATTTGGTTTCGTACTTTTCAAGTGTGTGACAAACAGCTGACAAGCAGGATGTCACCCTGGCCACATGCCCCAGAGGACAAAGCGAGAGGCGGTCACGGCGGCGACAGGACACGGGCTGCTGTGATCTAATGTCATATCCGCTCTGACTCAGAGCGAGAAACTTCAAACCCTCCCTTCAAGCCCCAGATTAGCGTGTGTTAGCAGGCTGTGTTTGAACCGTGTTTTCCTTTGATTCAGAGCTTTACCGGAACGGTCCGGTCTGATTGCTGAAATTAAAGTGAAGCATTTTTTAAAAGTCAGTATGTGTGTGTTTGTGTGGGGGAGGGATGTGTGTGTGTGTGTGTGTGTGTGTGTGTGTGTGTGTGTGTGTGTGTGTGTGTGTGTGTGTGTGTGTGTGTGTGTGTGTGTGTGTGTGTGTGTGTGTGTGTGTGTGTGTGTGTGTGTGTGTGTGTGTGTGTGTGTGTGTGCGTGTGTGTGAGAGAGAGAGTGTGTGTGAGTGTAAGCGTGTGTGTGCGTGTGTGTGAGTGAGTGTAAGCGTGTGTGTGTGTGTGTGTGTGTGTGTGTGTGTGTGTGTGTGTGTGTGTGTGTGTGTGTGTGTGTGTGTGTGTGTGTGTGTGTGTGTGTGTGTGTGTGTGTGTGTGTGTGTGTGTGTGTGTGTGTGTGTGTGTGTGCCTGCCTGCGTGCGTGCGTGCGTGTGTGTGTGTGTGTGTGTGTGTGTGTGTGTGCGTGTGTGTGTGTTCATCCAATGTCAGTACAAGTTTTTTTTTAAAAATCAGCTGCAGTTCTCTTTTAGGCAACACAACATCCATAGCAAATGGAGACATAAGGTTTAAGGTTTGGGATAGGGTTAAAACAGATATACAAAAGTTACAATATGATTCACTTTTGTACTGGGATTAAACCCTCAATGCTTGGAGCCATAGCTTGCGGTTTAAGCCCACCCTCAACCTCATCCCCACTGCGCTAGCTTGTTGGCGAGCCTACTAGATGGTAACAGGCACTCGTGTTGCCCCTAGTGGACATTTGGAAATTGTCATGGAAATAAAATGCCACGCCAAGCCATAACTTCACCATTCTAAATATAGCGGGACAGCGAATAAACGACTGCCGACTGGGCTGCATCAATTGTGATTTTATTAAACCCAAAAACTGTCCCTGACTTTCCAATAACCCCAGTATCATGGTGATCGGTCATAGTCTCTCACTGAATGGGTTATTCAACCAGAAGGCAAATCTACCGTACATACAGGTCCTAACCTCACAGTTTTCAGTTTACGTGATTCAAATCCCATAACATAACTAATTCATGCAGCCCCTGGTCCAATATATCCATAATCATATAATATCATTACATCAGTACTCAATTTAGCCAGTTAGCAACGAGCAAGCAGCAGGCAGGTGGCCTTTCCGATACGATTCTGGTGTGCCGACAGCAGACTTGCTCACCGGCCTTACTGGTGGGACGCCTGCTTTTAGATGCAAATCAACTCACCAGAGATGCAAATCTCGTCATAAGCGGAAAACCTCGCTCACCCGCTGGTGGTAGGACATGATAGCCTTCTGTGTTAGGAAGGCGAAAAATAGCAAGCGTGTACTACCATGGGAATTAATCTACAACCACCACCCGGACAGTTAGAGTGGATGATTAGTGTATGGTGGATGAGGCATCGCTCTCTCACGTTCTCTGTTGCTATTACCAGGGCAAATAGCTGCATCTCATCCATCTACTATAGAAAAGTCTGGCTGAGCTTGCACGTGCCCCCAAGTTATACTTTCATAACCAACAGAAAAAAATGATGAAGCCCCTTTTAACAAGGACATTTCAAGATAGATGTATTTTTTACCTCCCCCAGGCTAAAGTTGAAAAAATGGCCATGATATTCGGCCTCGGCAAAGACATGTGGCCCCCAGAGGACCAGATCACAGATGACAAGGTTACACGACTTAGAGTCAACCTCTGCTACCTCCACTTAATCACGGTCTCTGGTGTTCCCTTCCCCGTGGACTCGTCACATTCTTCCGTGCAAGGGACCCATTATGGGGAAGTTCCTTCCCACCCTCCCCTCTCCTCTCCTCTCCCAAGGGTGGGAAGAACCAGCAGTAACCATCAGCAAGTTTTGTAGACCTTAGACCTGTGTGTGTGTGTGTGTGTGTGTGTGTGTGTGTGTGTGTGTGTGTGTGTGTGTGTGTGTGTGTGTGTGCGTGCGTGCGTGCGTGCGTGCGTGCGTGCGTGCGTGCGTGCGTGCGTGCGTGCGTGCGTGTGTGTGTGTGTGCATGCATAAGAGGGCACATGTTAGCATAGGAGGTAATTATCAGCAGGATGGCCTTCTGAAGCAAATGAAGGCTGGGGCGGATGGAAGGGGTGGAAGGAGGGAGGGAGATGTATTTTTAAACACAGGCAGCGATGACAAAGAGAGGCCTGCAGCAAGACCCGCAGCCCTGCTCTTCATCAAACACTCCTCTCTTTTTAGCCTCTCCAACGCGACATCCATTGAGGAGGGATGACTGTCTCAGCCCCCCCCCTCCCTCGCTGTTTCACTTCTCTCTCTCTCTCTCTCTCAAACGGTATAAACTAAGGCCAAATTGTAATAATTTTCCTTTACCAAGGCCCTCGATATTGGTGTGAATTCTATTTTATTGCCTCCCTACATGTCAACTCATATGCACTTGGCTCTGTAATCATCCTCTCCTCCAATCATTTTCTCCCTCTCCACACTGTACAGGTCACAAACCCAATTCGCCTCAGCCCTCTCGTCTTCTCCTCTGCTCTTATTACCCTCAACTCCACAAACAGGGGATAGACTTTCGTAATCTTTGTCTATTGTACTTTGTGATCATTATTTTCATCCTTTTTCTGAAAATTCTGTGTCTGAAAAGAATGATTTCACTTATGTTTAAGAGGGTTAGGCACATCATTCTCTGTCGTTGTGGTAGTTTTTGTGCACTAGGATGGTGGGGGGAGGAATCACAATTTCCATACCTTGTGGGAGACAAAACATTTGTTCTTTGTCAGCACTGAGTAAGCTGCTATCAAGGGTTTTAAGCTCTTTTCAACTATTAGTTTGATGTCTTGACATTTCAAGGATGCAAGGAAGTAGAATTGACCTTTATAATAAAACAGACTCTAAGGTAGAGTCAACCTTTACCGTAACTCCACACTCCAACCTTTACTGAAGTGAAACTCGAAACTCCACTCGATGTCTTAAAACCGTTGAGGATGCCATAATCCAAATACCACGGTGCTTTTTTTTTACTATTGATCTTGGTAAAGAGTAACTAACCACTCTGTAACCTTCTATCTCTGAGGAGACTGATATTTCTTTTTGTACTGTGTGTAATTGCTATAGTTTTGTTATTACATTGAGATGTTTATGTACGCAGTAGTACACCAACTTACCTGGTCTCTAAGTCTGTCGATCACATGAAGCAGTAGCCCCTCTTCTTTTCCCATCTCAGGCATGGTCAACAGGAAGTCCACGTCGTGCCCGTACTCCTTCCCCCTGTGGGACAGAAAGTCACTTAAAGACGTCCTCCATCGATTTCTTCTCAATTTTACTGTTGAAAAGCGATATACAAAGTATAAATACAGTCAAGTACACAAACTAAAGGGTAAATAAATATGTTTTGAGCAAATAGTGTTATTAGGCACAACTGCAAGGGCATTCAAAGAGTTTTTCTGATTGGGATTGCGTCATGTCATCAGCCTCCCCTGTCCGTGATGTCATCAGCCCCCCTCTTCCTTGAGGAAAAATAGAGGAGCAATAGAGAACAAAAAGAGGAACGTTTTGTCTCCCAGTGTCTATTGGAAAGCAGACTGAACCAGGTTCCTATAGGACTTTGCATGTGCTTAAATTTATTCTGTTTATTTTAATCATAAAGACACTCTCTTGTCCTTGACAATGACAAGCATACTTCTAACATGATGCAGCCACCACCATGCTTGAAAATATGAAGAGTGTCAGTGATGTGTTGTATTGGATTTGCTCCAAATATAATGCTTTGTATTCAGGACATAAAGCAAATTTCTTCACCACATTTCTTTGCAGTTTTACTTTAGTGCCTTATTGCAAACAGGATGCATGTTTTGGAAAATTTAATTTTTCGGTAGTCTTCCTTCTTTTCACTGTAATTTATGTTAGTATTGTGGAGTAACTACAATGTTGTTGGTCCATCCTCAGCGATCTCCTATCACAGTCATTAAACTGTGTAACTGTTTACATTGGTCTCAGGCAACTGAGTTAAGAAGGACACCTGTATCTTTGTACTGCTGACTGGGTCAATGTATGTGGGTACCGGTTAGTCAAGGTAATTGAGGTAATAAACTTCAGGACCCTGTCTTTCAAAGAGAATTCATAGAAATCCAAATAACTTCACAGATCTTCATTGTAAAGGGTTTAAACTCTGTTTCCCATGCTTGTTCAATGAACCATAAACAATTAATGAACATGCACCTGTGGAACGGTCGTTAAGACACTAACAGCTTACAGACGGCAGGCAATTAAGGTCACAGTTGTGAAAACTTAGGACACTAAAGAGGCCTTTCTACTGACTGTAAAACACCAAAAGAAAGATGCCCAGGGTCCCTGCTCATCTGCGTGAACGTGCCTTCGGCATGCTGCAAGGAGGCATGAGGACTGCAGATGTGTCCAGGGCAATAAATTGCAATGTCTGCACTGTGAAACGTCTAAGACAGCTCTACAGGGAGACTGGATGGATAGCTGATGATCCTTGCAGTGGCAGATCACGTGTAACAACAACTGCACAGGGTTGGTACATCCGAACATCACACCTGCGGGACAGGTACAGGATGGCAACAAGAATTACACTAGGAACGGACAACCCTTCCATCAGTGCTCAGACTGTACGCAATAGCCTGAGAGAGGCTGGAATGAGGGCCTGTAGGCCTGTTGTAAGGCTGGTCCTCACCTGCAAGACAGGAATGTCAGTGTTCTGCCATGGACAGCGACGAGGTTGGATCTCAATCCCATTGAGCACATCTGGGACCTGTTGGATCGGAGGGTGAGGGCTAGGGCCATTCCCCCCAGAAATGTCCGGGAAATTGCAGGTGCCTTGGTGGAAGAGTGGGGTAACATCTCACAGCAAGAACTAGTAAATCTACTCTCATGCATGTTTCAGTGTTACTTGCCACGAAGTGAGCATAGAAGTAATTTAGCTCGTCTGGTAGGCTCGTGTCACTGGGCAGCTCTCGGCTGTTTTCCCTTTGTTGTCTGTAAAAGTTTGCAAACCCTGCCACATCCGACAAGCATAAGAACCGGTGTAGTATGATTTGATCTTTGTCCTGAGTTGATGCTTTGCCTGTTTGATGGTTCATCGGAGGGAATAGCGGGATTTCTTATAAGCTTCCGGGTTAGAGTCCCGCTCCTTGAAAGCGGCAGCTCTACCCTTTAGCTCAGTGCGGATGTTGCCTGTAATCCACTTCTGGGTATGTACGTTCAGTCACTGTGGGGACGACATCATCGATGCACTGATTAAGCCAGTGACTGATGTGCTGTACTCCTCAATGCCATCGGAAGAATCCTGTAACATATTCCAGTCTGTGCTAGCAAAACAGTCCTGTTGCTTAGCATCTGCTTCATCTGACCACTTTCTTTTACTGACTGAGTCACTAGTGTTCCCTGCGTAAATGTTTGCTTGTAAGCAGGAATCAGGAGGAAATAATTATGGTCAGATTTGTCAAATGGAGGGTGAGGGTGAGCTTTGTATGCGTCTCTGTGTGTGGAGTAAAGGTGGTCTAGAGTTATTTTCCTTCTGGTTGCACATTTAACATGCTGGTAGAAATGAGGTAAAATGGATTTCAGCCACTAGGAGCACCGCCTCTTGATGAACATTTTCCTGTTTGCTTATAGCTGTATACAGCTCATTGAGTGTGGTCTTAGTGTCAGCATACATTTGTGGTGGTAAATAGACAGCTATGAAGAATATGGATGAAAGCTCTCTTGGTAGATAGTGTGGTCTACAGTTTATCATGAGATACTCTACCTCAGGCGAGTAAAACCTTGAGACTTCCTTAGATATCGTGCACCAGCTGTTGTTTACAAATATACATAGACCGTCACCCCTTGTCTTACCAGAGGCTGCTGTTCTATCCTGCCGGTACAATGTATATTATTAGTATCGTCATTCTGCCACGACTCGGTGAAACATAAGATATTACAATTTAATGTCCCGTGCTTTTAGGTCATCAATTTTATTATCCAGCGATTGTACGTTGGCCAATAGTACCGATGGCAAAGGCAGATTAGCCACTCGTCGCCCGATCTTCACATGCACTCCAATCTCCTTCTGTGAAACCTCCGTCACTTTCTCCTGCGAATGACGGGGATGAGGGCCTGTTTGGGTGTCTGGAGTAAATCCCTCTCTTCTGACTCATTAAAGAAAAATTCTTCATCCAATTCAAAGTGAGTAATCATTCATAAGAGACGGTAGCAGCAACATTATGTACAAAATAAGTTACAAAAAATGTTTAAAAAACAAATCAAAATAACACAGTTGGTTAAGAGCCCATAAAACGTCAGCCATCCTCTCTGGCGCCATTATTACAAATCATGTTAAACAATATTATTGCACACAGAGCAAGTCCATGCAACTTATTATGTACTCCTGCCGAAACAAAGGGGTTGAATACTGACACAAAACATTTCTGCTTTCATTTTTAATGAATAAACATTTCAAAAATCATGGTTCTACTTTGACATTATGGGTTATTGTGCGTAGGCCAGTGACAAAACATCTCAGTTTAATCCATTCTAAATTCAGGCTGTAATAGAACAAAATGTGGAAAGGTCAAGGGGTGTAAATACATTCTGAAAGCACTATATGTCATGACATACCGGTAAATCTGTTGTTAAATGAGATGAAAAGGAGACTAGAGTGCCACTTTAAGACTATTGTCACCAGACAGCGAAACAGGAAATAATTAGAGGAGACGATCTTTAGTAACACTGGATACCCGTTACATGGCAGCCTGAGCATTGGGAGCAGGGAGCCTTTCAACAAGCTCTCACAGTCTCACAGCAGAATTAGACGTTCATCCATGTTACTCAAAATGTAGAAGTTTCTCCCAAATTTCAAATTTTGTAGTGTTTAAGGTTAAGTTTCGGCATTTACAAGTTAAAATTAAGGTTAGGGTTAAGTTTAGGCATTAACTCTGAATTCCTATTGTTAGGAATGAACTTTTAATGATTAAGGTAAGGGTTAAGGTTTGGGGTAGGCTTAAATCAAAAACGTAAAAAACAACATTCTATTGCTGGATTCAAACATGCAACTTCTCAAACCAGGGGCAGGTGCTTTTGACCATCTACCCTAGCTAAACCGAAACCTACTTGAAGGTAACTAGTGGTCGGTTTCTACGTCATCTCCCGACGTCCTCAGACATGGACGGACGTCGAATACTGACTTGTAATCATGGGTGACCTGCCTTGCCTATTAATTGGCTTTGACTTTTTTATTTATTATTCAAACAAGAAATTTATGCTGTGTAATGAAGTTCAAAAGCACTCTTTTTGTTGCCTCGGTTGTCAGCAAAGCCTTCACTTTTATGAGAATCATCATTTTCGACTTGTAATAAAGAGCACTCGTACTGAGCATGGCTGCCTCTCAACGTCAGCAGAAATGTGTGCAGTGAACAGATAGACAGACATAAGTGAATATCATATTTTTTTTATTGTAAGGCTATTTAATAGATTCATGGGTATACGTGTCGTGCTTATCTGTCATGTACCGAGGCTTTGAGACGTATCTACCACAGATGTGCCCTTGAATGCCAGATAAGCTGAGTGAAATATGTCAATTCCTATTAGGGCAACCTCAGCAAACTCTTTCTGGACCACAAGGCCTGAAGACCTGATTCAACCAACCAATCAGAGAAGAGATCTGTAGGCCTCTATTCTTCTGTTAGGATTTGATTTGAATTGGAACCATCTTCCCGGAGGGGATGATCTACGGAGCATATCCAAATCATGAACATTTCCAAATCAAGGGAACTCAACTGCTCGACTAGATTCTCAGGCTCAGATGACATCCACAGTGTGGCTTTTCCACTAGACATGGGAGGAGCAAAGAGTACACTCTATTCGTTTCCCTCTGCTGGTCTTGTTTGGTTCTATCCCTCTCTCTCCCCCTCCCTCTCTCACTCTCTCGCTCTCTCTTCTCTCTGTCGTTCCGTTCCTGCTCCCAGCTGTTCCTATTCCCTAATCATCATTTAGTCTTCCCACACCTGTTCCCGATCCTTTCCCCTGATTAGATTCCCTATTTATTCCTTTGTGTTCCGTTCCTGTGCCGTCGGTTCCTTGTTTTGTATTCACCATGCTGTGATTGCGTTTCCCTGTCCTGTCGTGTTTTTGCCGTGATTGTGTATCACCCTGTTCTGTCGTGTTTGTGCCTTCATCAGACGCTGCGTGTGAGCAGGTGTCTCAGTCGACTACGGCCTGCGCCTACCGACGACCTGCAGTCTGTGGCCGCTTCTCCAGTTGTTTTCCCTCTACAAATCTAGAGGATGTCAGTTATTCCGTTTTGAACATTATTAAACTCTGCTTCTGGACCACAAGGCCTGAAGACCTGATTCAACCAACCAATCAGAGAAGAGATCTGTAGGCCTCTATTCTTCTGTTAGGATTTGATTTGAATTGGAACCATCTTCCCGGAGGGGATGATCTACGGAGCATATCCAAATCATGAACATTTCCAAATCAAGGGAACTCAACTGCTCGACTAGATTCTCAGGCTCAGATGACATCCACAGTGTGGCTTTTCCACTAGACATGGGAGGAGCAAAGAGTACACTGCGCTGTATCAGCACCATGGTCAGAGCTCGCAACAGAGTGTGTGTTTGTGTGTAGAGGGGCTATGGAAAGCCACTGGGCACTTAGGTATGACTCCTTTCCATAAAAAGCGGGGGGAAATGCTGCTCATCTGTGGTAGGCTACGTGAATAACGTGCTAGGCTACGTGAAATACGAGATACACTTGCTAGGCTACATGAAATTCGAGATACACTTCCACATGTCATTTTTGATTTATACGATTTATAAGGACGGTGTTAAGTTTACGGTTGAAGCTGCTTCACTCAACTCTGCTTTGCCCAACCACTAGTAGTTTACATATCTTCTTAGCTAGCTGTAAAAGGCATTTGTGTTATTAGCCTATTTAGCACTAACCAGTTAATCTGCCACTGCCACAATGGATATCACAAATAAAACCACCCATCCACACGCAATACCCCATAATGACAAAGTGAAATAATGTTTTTAGAAATGTTTGCACATTTATTGAAAAGAAAATATAGAAATATCTATTTTACATAAATATTCACACCCCTGAGTTACTACTTTGTATTAGCACCTTTGGCAGCGATTACAGCTGTCTCCACGGGTAAATCTGTAAGAGCTTTTCACACCTGGATTGTGTAACGTTTGCCCATTATTCTTTTCAAAATCATATCTTGTGGCCTATATCCATTGCCAAATAGGCTTTGCTTTACTGTGTAGGGTGCTGTCCATTGTTCTGATACAGTGCAACGGAGATGGGTTACAGATTTCACGCCAGCGCTCAAGGTCTCAGAGTCTCTGCATTTGAACGTTATGTTTATTGTGGTATAGCGTGATATAAGCAGAATTCAATATCATTCCAATGCAAGCACCCCCCAAAATTGTGACCCTCCTCACCGATTTCAACTGCCCCTTTAGTCACTTTATCCTGGCGCCGGGTCTAGTTGGCCCTTAAAAGGCTATAGCGAAGTTACTCCTGATTGTGATCCCATAATCATGTATTGTACAGAGGAGCAGCATGCCCCCTCAGAACCTGGGCTTAGGTGGCTCTATGTAACCCTGTTGGTGTCAGCCCAGGGCACTGAGGCAAACCACACGTTTATTTCAGTTCCTGATCAACAGGTGCCCAAAATCATGCAGTCATAAGTGCCCATCTCACAGTTAACAACAAGGCTGGACAAGAACAAAATGGCCCCTGTGTCTTAAAGCTTTGGCCGCGGCAAGGAACCTAGTTTGATCGTGTGCACTGCCGCCACCTCCGCCATCTGAATTTTCAGAGCGACAAATCAGCAGGGCAACAAAGTGAGAAAAAGGAGAGGAAAAACAGAGGGAGAAGTCTGCAGCAAAAGGTCATTGTTTCTAATTCAGTGGGCGAGGAATTAGACAACAGCCATTTAGAGCTCAACTGGGCATGCTAATTCATGCGGATGCTTCTCTAGCTCAGCTGTAGCACAGAGGGGAAGTATACCTTGCCGACACAGTTTCTTGCTCACATGTTTAGAAAAAGTAGCAACGGTCATCGAAATTGTTACAAGGTTTGAAAAACAATTGTAAACCATGCAACAGCTGGGAAATGGATGAAGATACTCCAAACTCTTATAATTTTTATAATCAATCAGTTATTGACTGAATTACAACACATGAAAAAAAAAATCAGGGATTTTGGTGGGAATCCAGGTGTTCATTGTGTTGTCAAATTGCACTTTATATTCATAGAATGCACTCATATACATTTTCTTATTGTGTAAGGTATTTAAATAAATATGTTTTGTGTTAAAATAAAAGTATGTGTATGGCTCAATTGCATATACAACTATATTAATATTAAAGGGATGTAACAGGTGCAACCACCTGTTACACTTGCTCGGTCTACCCTTCCAGGACTCACCTGTGCTGTCTAGACTGCCTCATTGTTGTCGCGTTCTCTTGCATAATTCAAAAAGTGTATCAATAGCAGGGTACCCTTCAATAAAAAGTCCACATGCTTGGCTCTATATTACATCCATCTAAACGTTATGCCCACAAGATCAGACATAACGTCAACATAGAGAGCAATAGTAATGGCGTATTTTTGTAGTCATTACCTCTGCCATGGATCGTTGGACAAAGCCTAAGGAAAAATGAATGGAGTTCATCGGAGTTTAAAGCCAAAAATCAGGTCTGTGGTAAACACAGGCATAGATTAAGCGTTCTGTTCTATGATATAATCTTCGTCAGCTAACATTACCGTTTTGTGAATTTTAAAGCATTCATGTAATTTAAAAAAGCACGTAAGGCACATAATAGGCTTGATAATTCATAAAGGTCATGTTAACTGACTTATATTATCTCATAGAACATAACAAGATCTCCTAAACCTGTTTTAACCTCAGGCCTTATTTTCGGTGGTTATCCCAAAACTCTATCCCCATTCGTTTTCCCCATAGGAATGGTTGAACCAACCAGAGGTAAATTATTTCAGTTTTTTAGGACTACAAGATGGCGAGTTGTATGATCTGAGTGTTCATTTTCGGAAGTTGCTTTCATTTCAGTGCATCTAATTAGTAAACATTTGAACTGTGTTAAATTAATACGTTTTTAAATTCCACAAAACAATCTCTCTTCTCTTTCTGTAAGTGTCGAGACGATGCGTTAAGTCCCTGTGACAATGTTGCGGTAGGAGGTAGGTGAAGGAGTCAGGCGCGGGAAAGCAGAGATGTCTGAGATGCATGTTTTTAATAGGCAAGTCCACCAAACACAAGTATGGCACAATCCGAAAGTCAAACGCCCTCGACAACAGAGACACCCCGTTACTCACGCAAGGAGGAACAAACAAAGCTCCTAAATAACACACTCTTATTCTATGCGTGAAACAAAAAATAGGGCACAACCTTACCGAGCTACATCACAAAATAAAAAAAACTATCCCGCACAAACCTAGGCAGGGAACAGGGTAAATATATACACACAGGAATTAAGGCAAATGAAATCAGGTGTGAAAGAACCAAAGACAAAACAAACAGAAAAGGAAAAAAGGATCGGTGATGGCTAGTAGGCCGGCGAAGCTGAGCGCCGAGCACTTTAACTTATAAATGCAACAGAAAGCCAATGTATTCCATTGAGCCCATTTCAGCTATTACCGGGGTGACAGGTCATTACAAACATTTCCGTGGTCGTAAGGTTAGTGTGGAAAAATGACAGGCAGAAGCAAGAGTATAAAAGAGTTGCAGGAGTAAAATGAAAGTAATCAATCCAGCTAGATTTAAGTGACGAATGGATTTTGCACCCCTGAAAAACAGGAAATAGATTGCTGAAAAAGACAGATCCTCAGGTGGGCGGGGCATTCACGTTGTTAGATAAAGTCACAGCTTTATTGTGAGAGATTGGTTAAGGGCGTGATATGCTTTGAAATCGCTATGGCCACTTTGACACAGGCATACATAATCACTGCCAATCTCTTGCGCAAGCCGATTGAAAAACACTTCCCTCTAACGATTTACCAATATTATGACTTACGACTGAGTACAAATATCATTATGTGCCAAATTGAAAAGTTAAAGTAAGTTAAAGTGAAACGCCATGGACTGAGGCCTATCTTTCTGAGTTCCACATTCTGATTCAACGAGAGACAGAAGCTGCAACGTGAGAAAGATAGCTAGGATTTGTAGCCTTTTTGGAAACACACAGAAAATTACTATCTGCTGAATGGGCACTACTTTATTCAACGTCCTTAATTAGCTACGCAAAGATGCCACAACACAATTCTGCCTAATACTAAGGCAGTGTGGTTAAGTGAATCTCTGAGCTAGCCTCTGCTGTGCTAGCAAAATGTACTCGACTGCACCACGTAAGTGTGTGTCATGAATAGCAAAACTGGAGGGGGAAAATCATCAGCATAAATTCAGTTTACCTCCAATCAAGTCTCAAACACCAAGAGGTTTATCTAAGTGTGTGCTCCAGGAGCTAATTTAGGATGAGAGCTCCGATACCAAGGAGAAGCAGCTTTTACAGTCCAGTCAGCTCATAATGGCATCAGTTTAGAGGCTTTCTTTCGTCTACAGTAGGCAGATACTTCCTATGAATAAACCTCAGTCAGCGGAAAAAGAGATGACAGCATGTCAGTCTTTCTCTCCCAGCAAAGAGATTTTTTATGGTATGACTTGACAACACTATATTCTTACTTAGGCTTTAAGCATCCACTCCAACCCAACGGTATGGCTCTAAAAGTGCCCTTCGATGTCTTCTTGGAAAGAAAGACGGAATGGCCTTTTTAAAGGCTGTACTTAGAAACCCTGGCTGTGTTCCAGTTCTGAGACCTAAACAACAACAGTTGCTGAGATACCTTCATCTACTACAGTAAGCTTGTATACCTGATGTGTAGTTACAGACAGTTTATGACGCTATTGAGTGAGGAAAAAGTGTAAAGAACATGTCAAATATACATGGATATTTACAAGTAGATGACGAGGGTGACCATATGAAAGAATTGAGTTGTCAGATGTGTTGCTGTGCTTAAAAACACCTTTTAAGTTAGCTATAGTACGGCAGCTAGAAATACCTGTCAAGAGAACCAACCGCTGTGTTTTCCTGATTCATTTAATGTGGTGTCTTTAACAGCTCCGATCTCCTATTTCCCTGAGCAATTTGGGGAACAGTTGCTTTGTTGGCTAAGATGACACACCTGAACATACTGTAGTGGGCAAGTCCACATACTGTTACTATACTAAGTGATACTTGTAATTGCATCTAGCAATATGTTGTTTTCCAAACCTCCTAACAGAATTGTCAATAAGTGATGACTTATCATCTAAAACTTTCTTAACATGCCAGAGAGAACTCTATAAACACTATAAGTAATTCAAATAATCCCTATATGACTCCACAAATCAGAGACATTTTCAGATAAATGCAGCAAGTGGAGCTAATACATTTTTTAAGTGAGAAAGTCAGACAAAAATGCAGTCATGGCTGTGATATATGATAACATCATTGCAGATAAAAACAGCACCTTATTGACACCTCAGTCTTTTCACACTCTGAAGTGGCAGAGACAGTTTTTCTCTTTATCTATTTATAATCCTCCCAACAAACCGCTCTAAGCCTTGTACCCGCCTTCCATAGCTGTCCTCTCAATAAGGCTAATGTCACAAGCATCAAATCACTAGCATCAACGAATCCTCAACACACATCTACAACTGAAGTGTCATGACAATTATAGGCTATAGAGTTTGCAGGAACACAAGAGCCTCAAGAAACGATTATATATTACTGTATTGTCAACATAGCTCATTCTAATGCTTCTATTACTGTAAGTTGCATTTTAGTTACACTCACTTCTGTCCTCATGAAGTGCTTTGAGAAGCTAGTTAACAATCATTTCAGCTCCACCTTACCTGACACCCTAGACCCAAATAAATTTGCATACCGCAACAATAAATCGACAGATGATGCAATCGCCATCACACTGCACACTTCCCTATCCCATCTGGATAAGAGGAATACCTATGTAAGAATGCTGTTCATTGACTACAGCCTTCAACACCACAGTACCCTCCAAGCTCATCAATAAGCTTGGGGCCCTTGGTCTGAACCCTGCCCCGTGCAACTGGGTCCTGGACTTCCTGATGGGCCGCCCCCGGGTGGTGAAGGTAGTAAACAACCCCTCCACTTCGCTGATCCTCCACACAGGGGCCCCACAAGGGTGCGTGATCAGCCCTCTTGTGTAATCCCTGTTCACCCATGACTGCGTGGCATCCATCTCAAACATTAAGTTTGGAAACGACACGATAGTAGTAGGCCTGATTGGCAACACTGACGAGACAGCCTTCGGGTAGGAGGTGAGTGCCCTGGTGAAGTGGTGCCAGGAACAATGTCAACAAAACGGAGGAGCTGATCGTGGACTTCACCTAGTTCCTAGGTGTACACATCACTGGCGATCTGAAATGTGGTGAAGTGTGGTGAAGAAGCCGCAACATCGCCTCTTCAACCTCAGGAGGCTGAAGAAATTTGGCTTGGCCCCTAAGACCCTCACAAACTTTTACAGCATCCTGTTGGGCTGTATCTCCACCTGGTACAGCAACTTCACCGCCCACAACCTCAGGGCTCTCCAGAGGGAGGTGTGGTCTCCCCAACGCATCATCGGAGGCGCACTGCCTGCCCTCCAGGACACCTACAGTACCCGATGTCACAGGAAGGCCAAAAAGATAATCGAGGACATCATTCACCCGAGCCACGGCCTGTTCACCCCGCTGTCATCGAGAAGACGAGGTCAGTACAGGGGCATCAAAGCTGGGACCGAGAGACTGAAAACAGCTTCTATCTCAAAGCCATCAGACTGTTAAATAGCCATCACTAGCCGGCCTCCACCCAGTAACCTTCCCCGAACTTAGTCACCACCACTAGCTGGCTACCACCCGGTTACTCAACCCTGCACCTTAGAGGCTGCTGCCCTATGTACATAGACATGGAATCACTGGTCACTTTAATAATGGAACACTGGTCACTTGAATAATGTTTACATACTGTTTTACTCATTTCATATGTATATATTGTATTCTACTGCATTCTAGTCAATACTGTTCCAACATTGCTCGTCCTAATATTTATATATTTATATTCTTTTACTTTTAGATTTGTATGTATTGTTGTGAATTTTTAGATACTATTGCATTGTTGGAGCTAGGAACACAAGCATTTCGCTACACCCGCAATAACATCTGCTAAATATGTGTATGTGACCAATACCATTTTATTTTATTTTATTTGACACTGTTTATACACACCGCATATTTATTTATATTTATTTTGTAATTTGTCATTTTATTTCACCTTAATTTAACCAGGTAGGCCAGTTGAGAACAAGTTCTCATTTACAACTGCGACCTGGCCAAGATAATGTAAAGCAGTGTGACACAAACAACACAGAGTTACATGGGATAAACAAACATACAGTCAATAACACAATAGAACAATCTATATACAGAGTGTGCAAATGTAGTTAGAATAGGGAGGTAAGTCGATAAATAGGCCACAGTGGTGAAATAATTACAATACAATTTCTGTTGGAAAAAGCTAGCCTTTGCTTTACTAACTGTCTGTGTAGATTTGTTCCTAACGTCCCTGAAAAGTTGCATATCGTGGGGGCTATTCGATGCTAATGCAGTACACCACAGGATGTTTTTGTGCTGGTCAAGGGCAGTCAAGTCTGGAGTGAACCAAGGGCTATATCTGTTCTTAGTTCTACATTGTTTGAACGGAGCATGCTTATTTAAGATGGTGAGGAAAGCACTTTTAATGAATAGCTAGGCATCCTCTACTGACGGAATGAAGTCAATATCCTTCCAGGATACCCGGGCCAGGTCGATTAGAAAGGTCTGCTCGCTGAAATGTTTTAGGGAGCGTTTGACAGTGATGAGGGGTGGTCGTTTGACTGAAGAACCATTACAAACGCAGGCAATGAGGCAGTGATCGCTGAGATCCTGGTTGAAGACAGCAGAGGTGTATTTATAGGGCAGGTTGGTCAGGATGATATCTATGAGGGTGCCCGTGTTTACGGATTTAGGGTTGTACCTGGTAGGTTCCTTGATAATTTGTGTGAGATTGAGGGCATCTAGTTTAGATTGTAAGACGGCCGGGGTGTTAAGAATGTCCCAGTTTAGGTCACCTAACAGTACAATCTTTGATCATCACAAACTTTGTGGCTAGCTCCTGGCCAGACGGAGAGCCCGTCGAGCAGGCCCTGCCCTTCCGGCAGCACCCGAGAAGACAGGGGCTAAACCGACAAGAAAGGTTTTCATTTTCTCGCCCTGGCAGCCGAGAGGCACTGAGAAGAGACAACGACTATGACGGGACGAAGGGCAGAGGACTGAAGAGAGCGCAGCACTTCTTGTGACAGCGCCCACTGTTCACCCCCCACCCTTGCAAAGGGATGGAGGAGTCAATGTGTCTTTGTTAATAAAGAATGTGTTCCATCTGACTTCTTCACAAGATAACCTCTTTTCCTTAACAAAACTTGGACCGCTCAGATTTCTTCTCTCTCTATCTCTCTCTCTTCCTCTAACCACTTTGCATGTAGCACAGCCCACTATGAGTGCGAAGCTGAGCACACACAGTGGCACGTTGTGAGTGGGAATGACATAAGGAAAGCAAGACAGACGCTCTTAATGAGCCATCATGCTATACCTCACAAAAAACCCTACACTACACACTCTTATGAGTGAAGAACAGTGCCTTGCAAAAGTATTCATGCACCTTGGCATTTCTCTTATTTTGTTGCATTACAACCTGTAATTTAAATGGATTTTTATTTGGATTTCATCTAATGGACATACACAAAATACATGCATATGTATTCACCCTTTGCTATGAAGCCCCTAATTAAGATCCGGTGCAACCAATTATCTTCAGAAGTCAAATAATTAGTTAAATAAAGTCCACCTGTGTGCAATCTAAGTGTCACATGATCTGTCACATGATCTCAGTAAAAAATGGCATGTGGGTGACTCCCCAGACATATGGAAGAAGGTACTCTTGTCAGATGAGACTAAAACTGAGATTTCTGGTCATCAAGGAAAACGCAATGTCTTGCGCAAACCCAACACCTCTCATCACCCCGAGAACGCCATCCCCACAGTGAAGCATGGTGATGGCAGCATCATTCTTGGGGATGTTTTTCTTCGGCAGGGCCTGGGAAACTGGTCAGAATTGAAGGAATGATGGGTGGTGCTAAATCTTCCAGAGATTTGAGACTGGGACGGAGATTCACTTTCTAGCAGGACAATGACCCTAAGCATACTGCTAAAGCAACACTCAAGTGGTTTAGAAACATGTAAATGTCTTGGAATGGCCTAGTCAAGGCCCAGACCTCAATCCAATTGAGAATCTATGGTATGACTTAAATATTGCTGTACACCAGCAGAACCCTTCCAACTTGAAGGAGCTAGAGCAGTTTTGTTTCAAAGAATGGGCAAAAATCTCAGTGGCTAGATGTGCCACGCTTTGGGGCTAGGAGTCCCGTTAGTGGGACAACTTCTGGTGACACTGGAGGGCACGTAATTCAAATAAATAATAATTAGAATTATGGATATTAAACATTTAGCTACATATAAGTGTCTTATATCGGTTGAAAGCTTAAATTGTTGTTAATCTAACTGCACTGTTCAATTTACAGTAGCTATTACAACGAAAGCATGCCATGCGATTGTTTGAGGACGCTGCCCCACATCAAAATATTTTTCTACCGGCATAGGTTTCACAAATTCACAAATAGCGATTAAATATTCTTACTTTTTGAAAATCTTCCTCTGATTTGTCATCCAAAGGGTCCCAGCTATAACATGTAGTGTTGTTTTGTTAGATAAAATCCTTCTTTATATCCCAAAAAGTCTGTTTAGTTGGCGCCATCGATTTGAGTGATCCACTCGTTCAACATGCAGAGGAAGGAATCTGAAAATCTACCCCTAAACTTTGTTTCAACAAGTCAAAATACATTTCTATTCACTCCTCAGATATCCTAAAATGTAATCATATGGAAAGAAGTACGTTTCATAGGAAACCAATTTTAGCAAGTGCGTCCTTTCTTCATGTCGCAAGCAAACATGAATTTCCAAAACTGTGTCCCTGTAGTAAAACTGATATTTCCTATTTGCTTTTTGATGTTCCAAGCCTGAAACCTTGAACATAGACTGCTGACACCCTGTGGAAGCCATATGAATTGCATCCTGCAAGCTCATTTTCAGTATTGTCATACCCTGGCCATAGAGAGGATTTTATTCTCTATTTTGGTTAGGCTGGGGTGGGCATTTTAGTTTCTTCATTTCTATGTTTTTCTATGTTTTGGCCAGGTATGGTTCTCAATCAGGGACAGCTGTCTATCATTGTCTCTGATTGGGAATCATACTTAGGCAGCCTGTTTTGCCATCTTAGTTGTGGGTAGTTGTCTGTGTTAGTGGCCTGTATAGCCCTAGTCAGTTTCACGTTCGTTTTTGGTGTTTCTTGTTTCGTTGGCGACAACGGCGGAGGCAGCGAGTAAAAGAGCCCAGGATTACACAGGGTCACGGCTGGCATGAAAGACCGGGAGGCCACTCCCCCCCCCCCCCTCCCCAAATTTTGGGGGGCACATGAGGGGATCGGCTGAGTCAGGTTGGAGAACTGAGCCAACTTCTCGTGCTTACCGTAGGGAGCGTGGTACTGGTCAGGCACCGTGTTATGCGGTGGAGCGCACAGTGTCTCCAGTGCGCGTTCACAGCCCGGTGCGCTACATTCCAGCTCCCGCATCGGCCGGGCTAAAGTGGGCATCCGGCCAGGACGGATGGTGCCCGCTCAGCGCATCTGGCCGCCAGTGCGTCTCTACGGCCCAGGTAATCCTGCGCCGGCTCTGCGCACTGTGTCTCCGGTGCGTCTGCACAGCCCAGTGCGTCCTGTGCCAGGGCCCCACCTTTGCCTAGCGAAGGTAACCATCCAGCCAGGACGAGTTGTGCAGGCTCTACGCTCAAGACCTCCAGTGTGCCTCCACGGCCCAGTGTATCTGGTGCCTGCTCCCAGAACCAGGCCTCCTGTATGTCTCCCCAGCCTGGTACACCCTGTTGCAGCTCCACGCACCAGGCTGTCCATACGTCTCCTCACTCCAGTGATGATCCATGGCACGAAGCCTCCAGTGATGATCCATGGCACGAAGCCATCAGTGATGATCCATGGCCCAAAGCCTCCAGTGATGATCCATGGCATGAAGCCTCCAGTGGTGATCCATGGCACGGAGCCTCCAGTGTTTATTCATGGTCTGAAGCCTCCAGTGATGATCCATGGCCCGAAGCATCCAGTGATGATCCATGGCATGAAGCCTCCAGTGGTGATCCATGGCACGAAGCCTCCAGTGATGATCCATGGCATGAAGCCTCCAGTGATGATCCATGGCACGAAGCCTCTATTGATGATTCATGGCATGAAGCCTCCAGTATAGATCCACGGTCCGGAGCCTGCAGTGACGGTCTCCAGTCCGGAGCATCCAGCGACGGTCCCCAGTCCGGGGCCTGCAGCGAGAGTCCCCAGTCTGCGGCCTGCAGCGAGGTTCCCCAGTCCGAGGCCTGCAGCGAGGGTCCCCAGTCCAGAGGCGCCACCAAAGTGGGGGGAGCCAGAGGTGGAGTGGGGTCGGCCAGCGTGTGACTAGGGTGGACATTCTTCATTTCTATTTTTTCTGTTTCTATGTTTTGGCCGGGTATGGTTCTCAATCAGGGACAGCTGTCTTTCATTGTCTCTGATTGGGAATCATATTTAGGCAGCCTGTTTTGCCACCTTAGTTGTGGATAGTTGTCTGTGTTAGTGGCCTGTATAGCCCTAGTCAGCTTCACGTTCGTTTTTGGTGTTTCTTGTTTTGTTGGCTACATTTTTAATAAAGGATAATGTACACTCAACATGCTGCACCTTGGTCCGGTCATTTCCCTGACGACGTTCGTGACAAGTATGCCCTTATACATGCCATTGTAAGAGCATGGTCTCTAAAAAAAACTATTTCTGTTTAGTTTTTCATTGGATTTACTCCTACCATGTATATTGTGTTATATTCTCCTACATTATTTGAACATTTCTACAAACTTCAAAGTGTTTTATTTCCAATGGTAACAATTATATGCATATCCTGGCTTCAGGGCCTGAGCAACAGGAAGTTTACTTTGGGCACGTCATTCAGACAGGAAGTGGAGAAAAAAGGGGCCGATCCCTAAGAATATTTATAGAGACATACCCCAGAGACTTGCAGCTGTAATTGCTGCAAAAGGTGGCTCTACAAAGTATTGACTTTGGGGGGGGGGGTGAATAGATAGATATGCACACTCAAGTCTTATTTCTTGTTTGTTTCACAATAAAACATATTTTGCATCTTCAAAGTGGTAGGCATGTTGTGTATATCACATGATACAAACCCCCCCAAAATATTTTTTAATTCCAGGTTGTAAGGCAACC
Organism: Oncorhynchus gorbuscha; assembly: GCF_021184085.1. NCBI lineage: Eukaryota > Metazoa > Chordata > Actinopteri > Salmoniformes > Salmonidae > Oncorhynchus > Oncorhynchus gorbuscha. The sequence goes on from NC_060180.1 coordinate 26,120,723, forward strand.
AAATAGAGAAAATGCCAGGAGTGGTGAAAACTTTCGCAAGCCACTGTAGCTAACGGTTTAAAGAGCAGCCTGCGTACACAGCCCCATGTTGGGCCGATCATGCAATCGCTGTTGGGAGACTGCACACTAACTCAGGCAGACGCCCCAGTTAGTGTCGCTCAGACCCGTGCTGCATTCACGGGGGGCTGGACCCACAAGGTTACACATATAACCGAAGTGTCGGCGCCCCCGCTTCTCACAGCCCACCCTGGGCTGTCCCACCATTTCAGTGTTGGGGGACAGTGGCGGCTTGGGCCATAGAGTAATACAGGTCCTTACTGTCTGTACCACAGCTTTGCGCTCTCCCACTCTCAGAGCACTATATTAGGAATGGCACCCTCTACTCCTCTACCCTCTACTCCTGGCTAATTCAGAAGCTGAAGAAGGGTTATGCCATTCAATTCGACCCCCCCCCCCTCTGTTTTCAGGTGTGGTTGAGACGGTGATGAAGATGCCAGAGAAGGTAGTGGCTCTTGTGATAGAGATTACGGAACTTTTGGCAAAGGAGGCGGTTCGCAGTAGTTCCCCAAGAGCAAAGGACCAAAAAAGACGAGGGGGAATGAGGCCAATATTGGATTTACGCACTCTCGGTGAGAGTGTAGCCAAACGGCCTTTTCGAATGCTTATGACAAAATGTCTACTGGAATGTATTCGCAACAGGGACTTTTGTGTAAGCATAGACCTAAAGGAATCATATTTTCATGTGCGGGTACATAAGCGTCACAGGAAGTTTCTGTATTTCGCCTTTCAAGGGGTGGTAAGCGAGAATGCCATTCGGGTATGCCCAGGTACCTCGCACCTTTTCCAAATGTGTGGAGGCGGCATTAGAACAGTTACGCAGTCAGTGGATAAGGATATTAGCCTAGCTAGACAACCTACTGGTTTTGGCCCAGTCAGCAAAGCTAGAGATCACACACATGACACAGTGATTGATCTCACACGTCTGGGATTCGCTGTGAATTGAGAAAAGAGTTCACCTTGGCCCAGTCAGCAGATTGTGTACCTGGAATTACAGCTAGACACTGAGACTATGAAAGCTCGAATTTCAGATCCTCGGCCAGCTGCCTTGTTGCTAGCCCTACGAAGGTTTTATCCAAATCACATGGTGATGGCACATTCAGTCATGACACTTTTGAGTCTCATGTCGTCTGCCCACTCTGTAGGACTTCTGCACATGTGCAGAACACAGCGATGGTTTGCCCAACTAGGCACGATAGAGCAATTTCCTGTAATCGGCCAGCCACTGAGGTTCTGGTCCCAGAGAGGAACAGGTTAGAGCGCTGTGCGTTATCTGATTCGGTAATCAGAATCATACAGGGCTTGTGTGCCAGTTCCACATACAGGATGTATGCCAGCAGATGGAACGTGTTTTCACAATGGTGTGCCACAGAAAATGTGGACCCCCGTGTGTTGTCAGGTTGAGAGTGTGCTCTCTTTCCTACAGTTCATGTTTGACAAGCAGCGCTCACCCGCCACCATCAAGGTGTTCATGGCAGCGATTTCAGCTTGTCATGAGGGTTTTGGCAGACACACCGTCTTCAGTCACCCTCTAGTGAAATGGTTTCTATTGGGTACGCGGCGCTCCACCTTAAACCACTAGAGCAGGGCTCCCCTATGGGGCAGAGCTCCACGATATAGAATGATAGTTACCAGAGTTGTAACTCCAGTTCTATGAGTGGAGCCGCACCCCATAGGACTTAAAGCCCCCAGACTCGCTGGAGATAATTTTTCAGGATGCTGATTGAAGGAAAGCGTCCCTTAATATAGAGTCACCTGTACTCCTGGTTGGAGGTGTGTGCATAATTTTCTCTCAGGCTGTTCGTTGCCTAGGCAGCAGGGTGAACCACTAGGAGCAGAGCTCCCCTATGGGGCTCCACTCCACTCATAGAACTGGAGTTACAACGCCGGTAACTATCGTTTTGTCTGAGTTCAATCAGTAGCACACATAATCTCAATGTCTCATTGTGTGTGTGTGTATCTTTGTGGTTTTTGTGGTTTGTAAATGATTTTATAACTGCCAAAAATGACCCTAAGACAGTCTTTGATCCCTTGTGATGTACAGCTTTCATGGAAATATGAACAAAGGCCATGTTTAACTTTTTGTAACGTTGGGGTCACTCTAGAAAAAGTTGACAAATTTCAAGTTGACAAAATATAATTTAGGGGGTTTTCTCTTCTTTTAAACATAGTGGCAGGTCATTTTTGACCCTTAAGATAACACAAGGGTTAAGCATTGAGTGTTTTTTCTTTTGGGTTGTACCATTGGATTAGCCTACTGTATTTCTTCTCCATCCGTTGGTACCAACCATTAGTCTGTGTAATTACCGGGGGCTGTGCTAGGGTGGTGTTTGTTAGATAAGGGCCAGGTTCTGGGTCTTTTTACAAAAACGTCAGTGGAGTCCGAAGAGTTTGCCGTATAAACTATTGAAAACTATTTATGAAAAGCTGAGACTCTCACAAACACGAACATGTCTTGCTTCATGACGGTCACAAGCTACACAAGAGTTGTTAGAAAGTACGGGGTTCTTCTACATAGAAGATCATAAGAAATCTAAGGACATAGTGTCTATAATACTGTAATAAGTGTCTATAATATGATAATATATAGAAGACCAAACCTGCCATAATTACAATTAAATAAATGCACATATAAATATATAAATGAATATATAAATAAATTCACACATAATTAAATAAATTTCCAAGAAAATAGAAAACTACTGACTATATATATATATATATATATATATATATATATATATATATATATCTGTATTTAATTATTTATATATGTATTATATATTTATTCAAACTTTAATTCCTTTTATTCATTTATATATTTGTTTATTTGTGTATTTCTTCCTCCAATATGACAATGTGGGAGTGTCAATCAAAGTATGTGGGTGGTATCTAACACACCATTGGTCGATCAATGTCACGGCACTTTGCTTGACTGCTTTGGCCTGCTTTTGCAGCAACATCAGTACTTAACCTCATTAATGCTCTTGTGGCTGGATGGAAGAAAGTCCCCGTAGTAATGTTCCAATATCTAGTGGAAAGCCTTCCCAGAAGAGTGGAGGTTTTAGCAGCAAAAGGGGGAGGACCAACTCCATACTAATGCTCATGATTTTTGGAATGAGATGTTCGACGAGCAGATGTCTATATACTTTTAGTCATGTAGTGTATTAGTCAATGCTTTTGAATTGAATACGTGAATTTTCATATATTAATGACACTAACAAAAGCCATGAATTGTTCAGCAACGTGCAGTAAATACTAACACGGCTTTGGTGATAAAAGGTACATAATGCATCCATTGTCATCTCCTATCAGGCCACTGCATGCTGTGAGATTGGCCTGGATGGTGACACATCTTCAAGCTGTCTGACTGAAGACTGTGGCCTTCAGTGGTACCAGAAGCAAAGGGAGTAAAGCAACAGTCTCTCTCTGTCTCACAGCCATTCTGTCAGCATGCATTGTATGTAACCTAACCACTCAAATTCATACCAACAGCTACAGACACAAGCACTCATTTATATTCACTTTGTCCACTTGTCCAATTCTTCAATCTTGTCTGGGATATATATTTTAGTTGACACACCTGTGAGATGTGTGATATACATGAATAAAAGTGTATTCACCTTAGACATGGACTTTGCATTTACTTTAGACCTTTAGAATCATAAGCTCCAGACGTTGTTTAAATTAACACAGAAGTTGGTTATAGTTGTTTTGGTTAGTTGGTTAGTTGGTTATAGACTTTTACAGGAAGGAGAGAGTATGAGTTTTGGCATGAGTGCAGTAAATCCAATCCAACCAGTGGCTCTGGATAATATGCCATGTCATCACACAGGCAGACTGCCACAGTGAATGAAGTTTACATGGTGCATCAAGTGTACTAATACACTTTTATTCATGTCGTCATCTCACAGTTTACCACGCTTTTCTGGACAACTGGACATTCCTCTTACCCATCCGATCGACTCCTTCTTGCCTGCTGTCGTCTCTTGGTCTTCTTCTAGGTTCAAACCTATATGTCTGTAGTCCAGTGCCTTACTGTCAAAAGCAACCCACTGGTAACACAGCCACCTTGTGCAGCTCAGTGTCCCAAAACTGTTCACATGTTTCTACATCAAGCAAGTAAAATGTTCCATTTTTGTGTGTGTTTTTATGGTGCACGTCAACATATAATAGATGTTACCGTTCGAATCCCCATGACGACAAGGTGAAACATATGTCGATGGGCTCTTGAGTAAGGCACTTAAACCAAATAATTGCAGGGTCGCTGACCCTGGCCTTGACCCCATTCTCTGAGGGTGTCTCGGGGGAGTTGGGATATGCAAAAAACATACTTCCAATTCATAGGACAAATATAAGCACCCACCAAATAATAATCATTGTTAAAGGCATGTATTCTTTACATTTATTGTCCAACACGAAGTGTAAAAATGTGTTTAACCTCAAAGGAATCAGTGTTCCTAAACCAGGACAGTTGTTGCTCAATATGCAGTAATGTCACTAGAAAACATTGTAAACAACAGCCAACTTTCCGGGACATAGACATGTCTTATATATGCAGAAATCTTACATTAGTGTTAATCTAACTGCAGTATCCAATTTACAGTAGCTGTTACAGAAAAAATACCATTCTATTGTTTGCACAACAACAAAACACTTTTATCATGGCAACTGTTTTGATACATTCACCTCTGAAGGTAAATAGTGTACTTACATTCAGTAATCTTGCTCTGATTTGTCATCAAAGTGTTTCCTGTCAAATGATATCAAGAATATGCATATCCTTGCTTCAGGTCCTGAGCTACAGGCAGTTAGATTTGGGTCATTTTAGGCAATAATTGAAAAAAAGGGTCCGATTCTTAAAGTCCTTGATTGTTATAATATATAATGATCCAGCACTAATTTCATTCGCATTTTGGCATGTTTTCAGAAATATACAACAACATTTATGGAGCAAACATTATCCTAAGGTCTAGCAAAGAAAATACTTAAATACTTAAACTTACAATGAGTATACAAAACATCAAGAACACTCTACTCTTTCCGTGACATAGACTGACCAGGTGAATCCAGGTGAAACTATGATCCCTTATTGATGTTATATCCACTTCAATCAGTGTAGATGAACGGAAGGAGATAGGTTAAGAATAATTTTTAAGCCTTGAGACAACTGAGACATGGATTGCGTATGTGTGTCATTCAGAGGGTAAATGGGCAAGACAAAAGATTGCAATGCCTTTGAATGGGGTATGGCAGTAGAGTATGATAGTACAGGCGCAACGGTTTGTGTCAAGGAGATGTCACCCTTTTTCAACTTCATATTCATCATCACCAGCACCACCCTAACATCAAAATATGTCAAAATGGTGTAGACAATTAGTAGACAATTAGTAGGCAATTAGTAGGCAATTAGTAGGCAATTAGTATCAAATCAAGTGTAATTTGTCACATACCGATGTTAATTATGCAGTTATTATTGCGGGTGAAGCAAAATGCATGTGTTTCTCCGGACACCGGGCCCAGGTGTTTCCCATGTAGCTGATGACCCTCCCAACTCTGCCCACCAGCATCCTAATAAGGCAATAACAGAGAGAATACGGCAGACAGAGTGGGAGGGTCGTCACATCCCCCCCCCCCATAAAACCGGGGACCAACAAATTGACACAGCTTCTGCGCCATAAATTGATGAGGGTTTACGTGTTCACACTTACAATTTGCCCCAGCCAACCTCCTCCCCAGACCTCAGCGACCTTCGCACAAGAAGCAACATTTAAGAGGAAATAAGAAAACAAGACCAGGAGGGAGCAGACAGGACAGAGAGAACATGACAATACGAAACAATGGTCAGTCACGTAAACATTTAGGAACAGGGTGCACGAGAGAGCGCATCAGCAATCACGTTTTCAGTCCCCCGGATGTGCCTCACATCGAGATGGAATGATTGTAAAAATAAACACCATCGCATTATCCTCTGGTTTGGACACATCATGGACCTCAAAAAAGAGAGGGGGTTATGGTCGGTGTAGACCACAATAGGTATTACCCCTGACCCGACATACACTTCGAAGTGTTGTTGCGCCCAAATGAGTGCTAGCGCTTCCTTTTCAATAACCGAATAGTTCAACTGATAATCGTTAAACTTTTTAGAAAAGAAACTAACAGGCCTCTCAATCCCAGACATATCTGCTTGCAGCAAAGCTGCACCTGCCCCCACATGACTAGCATCCACCTGCAAGGTAAATGACAAATCCACACGAGGAGCAGCCAGCACTGGAGTTGAGGTAGAGTAGACCAAACTAGTAGACCAAACGTAAACAGCTTTCAGCATATCTGTCAAGGGAGCGACCACAGTAGAGAAGTTATTACAAAAACTACGGTAATAACCAATCTTGCCCAAGAAACGCATCAGTTCCTTTTTAGTAGTTGGTGGTGGAAAAGCATCAATAGCCACCACTTTAGCCCGAACAGGACGCAGTTCACCCTGCCCAACCACTTTTCCAAGGTATGTAACGGTCGCCTGAACAAACTCACATTTAGCCAGATTGATTGTGAGGTGACCCGCAGCCAGACGTTCAAACAAGGCTTGAATACGGGACAGATGTTCTTCCCAAGTATCTGCATATATCACTACATCGTCCAAATAAACAGCGCACCCGGTCAGACCGGCGACAACCCTGTTCATAAGTCGCTGAAAAGTGGCAGGTGCATTGTGCAGACCGAAACTCATAACCGAATAAGAGTACAGACCAAAGGGTGTAATAAAGGCAGAGATTTCACGTGCCCTACTCGTCAGTGGCACCTGCCAATAGCCTTTTAACAGGTCACATTTGCTCACAAACACCCTCTGCACCAACTTGATCAACACAGTCCTCCATCCGAGGAAGAGGAAATGAATCTGGCTTTGTGACACTGTTTACCTTACGGTAGTCCATACAAAAACGGTTTGTTCCATCCGGTTTACTGACCAAGATACAGAGAGAAGCCCAACTGGAGAAAGAAGGCTCTGCTATCTTACTCTCCAGCATGTACTTGACCTCAGTATCCGGACAACGTAGTTTCTCTGAAGAAACTCTATAGAACCGCTGACGAATGGGGTCAGCACCTCCAATGTCAATATCATGTTCTATTAAGTTTGTACGTGTAGGTGTATCAGAAAACAAACCTGGAAATCTCTGAATCAGACCAACCATCTCTTTCCGCCCATCAACAGGTAGGTGAGTGAGAAGACTGTCTAAAATATCCATTGTTTCTGAATTTTTCAATCTACCCTGCAATATACAATCATCAGGACCAGGAACATCTTCCTCCTCATGCACAGACCTAGCACGACAAGAACCCAAGGAAACAACGGTATTAGCCAAAATAACAGGTTTACCGTCCTCTGTAGAATCCCACTGTTCAGTCTCAGAGGAACGTGCATAATAGGGTTTTAACAGATTTACATGGCACAGCTGGTGTGCTTTCCTCCGTTCTGGAGTGGCAACTAGATAATTTTGCTCAATGTACTGGCGCACCACTGTATATGGACCTTGAAACTTGGCTTGAAAAGGAGAACCAACAATTGGCAGCAGAGCAAGAACCTGGTCACCTGGACTAAAGTGACGAGGCTCAGTTCGGCGATCAAATATGCCCTTCATCCTCTCCTGTGAAGATGATAACTTCTCTTTAGCCATTTCACCAACGGCGTACAGGCGTCGCTGGAAATCACACACATACGATAACAGGGACTGAGGAGGCTCGGGAGACTTCCAGTCATCCTGGAGAACAGATAAAAGTCCACGCAACCTATGTCCAAACACAAGGTCATTTGGACTGAAACCTGTGGTATCCTGTGAAACTTCCCTAGCGGCTAACAGTAACCAAGGCAACCCCTCCTCCCAATCCTTATCCATCTCAGTACAATAAGCTCTCAACAAAGACTTAAGTGTTTGATGGAAACGTTCCAGTGCTCCTTGACTTTGCGCGTGATATGCGCTAGACAAATTGTGTTTAATATGGAGCTGTTGAAGAACCTGACTAAACAGATTAGAGGTAAAATTAGATCCTTGATCACTCTGAATGACCTTAGGGATTCCAAACAATGAGAGAAACTGAGTCAAAGCTTTTAACACCGATTTAGTCATGATAGATCGGAGAGGATAGGCAGCAGGAAACCTAGTGGTCTGACACATCACAGTGAACAGGTAACTGCTACCCTTTTTAGAACGAGGCAGAGGACCCACACAGTCAATAATCAGATACTCAAAAGGTTGTCTGAGTACAGGAATAGGAAACAATGGTACTGGTTTAATAGCTTGATTAGGCTTACAGTTATTCGTTTCCCTCTGCTGGTCTTGTTTGTCCCTGTCCTTCTCTCTCCCCCCCCTCTCATTGACAGGTGTGACAAGTTTTGATAAAATCAGAAACATCCCTCTTTAATCTAGGCCAAAAGAAATGTCTTAATATGCGATTGTAGGTTTTCCTCACCCCCATATGTCCAGCAACGTCACGTCAACGTCACGTCTCACGTCAATGTGAGAAGTTTCCAACACCAACTCACGAAGCTTAACTGGTACAACAACCTGACTAATTGCCTCCCCCGGAAAACAACTATCATGAGACACCCACTTTCTCATCAAGACATCCTCTTGGAGAAAATAGCCATGGGCGACATCTCCCAACTGTTCTATAGGCACAATTTGATCACGCAACTCTTCCAACGTGGGGTCATCCCGTTGCGCATTGATTAGATCTGAGCAGGTTACAGATAACGGGATAACAGGGAAAACAGTGACATACTTTGTATTATTATCATTAGTCGGCGCAGTGACCAGTTCGCCACGGCTCATAGAACATGTCACTGCACACGCAGAGAACACCTCTGGGAAAGTCTGTACACTCTCATCAGGAATCCCAACAAATGACGGCTTAGAGGAAACCACTAGAGATGGAAACACGACAGGCCATACACGCTCACCAGCCAAGTTATTCCCAAGGATAACATCGATACCCTCAATAGGCAACGAAGGACGCACCCCCACAACAACTTCACCCTTCACCAGCCCACAATCCAACATCAGTTTATCCAATGGAACTGACAGAGTGTTCAAACCTATTCCCCTAATTAGAACACTATTCCCCGAATCAGTCTCAGCAGAAAAGGGTAACACAGACTCCAACACAAATGATTCAGAGGCACCTGTGTCTCTCAGGATCTTCACTGGCACAAGGTCTTTACTTCCTAACATAGACACAAAACCTTCCGTAATGAAAGGTAAATAGTCTGGATCAATATGGACTTTCACATTCTCCTGGGCCTGAGGAAATGAGTCATGAATGAACTGATGTGGAACAGGTGCAGCTAACGCAGTAGGCTTAGATTTAGCATAAGCACCCTTTGACCTGAGAAGTGGACATTCGTTTTTCCAATGACCTGAACCTTGACAGTAGTGACACTCCTGCCCAAAGTCAGCTTTACCATGGGAGTCAGGCTCAACCCTAGTTGAATAGAATTCTGCCCGAGAACAAAAGTATCTCGGTGAGCGAAGCCCAAATCTATCCGAACGCCCCCACTCTTTGCGAATACGGGGCTCTGCAAAGACACTTTTGTGAGTCAACACATACTCGTCCGCCAAAACCGCAGCTTCAGCAACATTCTTTACTTTCTGTTTGTTAATATACGTGGCAATACGATCAGGAATTGTGTCCTTAAATTGCTCTAACATAATCAGATCACACAGCCCTTGGAAAGTCACAACTGCAGAGGCGGAACACCAGCGATTAAACTGTAAAGATAACTGTCGCGCAAACTCAACATGAGTCTGGTTATCATCGTTTTTTTAAAGTTCTAAATCGTTGGTGGTAAGCCTCAGGGACCAATTCATAAATCTGTAACACAGCTGTTTTAACTTTATCATAACTGGCACTGTCTTGTACACTAAGAGCTGAATATGCTTCCTGCGCTTTACCAGTCAGCACACACTGCAACATTAAAGTGCGGTCAGAATCAGGCCAACTCCTAGCGTCAGCAACCCGCTCAAACAACGAAAAGAATGTCTCGGGGTCCCTTTCATTAAACCGAGGCAATAACCGTAAGTTCCCAACAATATCAAATGTCTCTGGGGCACGACCAAAAGCGGAACTACCCCTAGGTAAATCTGGGTCACCTTCCCAAAACAAACTCTCCCCTGAGATCTTTCCTTCCCTAACCAACTCTATATGTTCTTGTTGCAACTTGATTTTAGCACGCTCCAAATCTTGTTTAAATGCCGATTCCTTTTCATATTTTACATCATGAGCTTCTCACGACCATGCTCTAGCTTCTCACGATCATCCTCCAGCTGTAACAAAAGCAGTTATTTTTGCTGTTCAAAAAGAAGGCTACTAGGACTAACCGATGGAATGGCCATTGTAACGTTATGGGGAGACGACAAATCCTCAGCAGAGGCTGGCCCGGTGGTAACTTCAAGAATACCACTCTCCATCAGATTGGCCTTCAATATCAACCTAATAGAATTATTTAGACGTTTATCACTAATCTCAACCTTGTAGTGTTCCGCGACCTTTAACAGCTGTTCTTTAGTACCTAAATCTAACAATTCCTCTGATGGAGAGCGAATGAACTTATCTACATAAGACGCCATAATCACACAAAAAAGAAATCTCACTCTTCCCTTCTGCTGAGCACACCAGACCACAACCCAAGAATTGACAATCACCCTGAGCACCACAGAAGAGAGATGAGATACGGAGCTTCCACAAGACCTACAATAACTCAACCCTAGTCTTCGTGCAGATTATCGGTGGGAATTTACGCACTGTATCCCGCTGGCAAGGAAAAACTCCCCAGCATGCTGGCAAATTCCACCAAGCCACGGATGTGCCCCCGAGACAACTGCTCAGTCCACAGACACCACACAAAAATAACAAACATTAACCATGCCCAACATATTCCAAAAAATTAAACACATCGCTAAACCTATCAGGGGAAAAAGGCTATAGCTCCGGGTAGCAAGTTCCACTATCCTACCCAAATCTCCCACCGAGGTACACAGCCGATTACTCACCTCAGACTGACGTCCCAACAGAAAGTAGAACAAGAGTTCAGGCTAGGCAGGGCCTGGAAACTAACCATTATACTCTCTCCAACACGGCACACAAACCAAACAACAAAGGCAACCAATACTGGGCCTATCAAACTCAAAACCAAACAAAATATGCAAACCAAACACGTACCTTTACGGTCTCCCAAACCAATAGTTCAAATATCCCGGACGAGCCCCCACTTGTCACGAACCGGCTCAAAGCCCGTAACAAAAGGGAGACAACGTGGAGATATGGAGTAATAAAATATATATTTATTAAATAAGTAACTAAGTATAATATACAATGGTGTCTGTAATCAGTAGTCAGTAGTGTAAGTGAGTGTTTAGCATGAATGTGATAATGCAGGGTGTTGAAAGGTTCCAAAGCAAACAACCAAAAAACCACCAAGAAAAACAACCAAATCTATAAAGGTGTCTGCATGGAGAGAGACTCCTCCATGAATGGGGAAGTGGTGTATTTATCCTGGGAGACACCGGGCCCAGGTGTTTCCCATGTAGCTGACAACCCTCCCAACTCCGCCCACCAGCATCCTAATAAGAAAATAACAGAGAGAATACGGCAGACAGAGTGGGAGGGTCGTCACAAATATCTAACAATTCACAACAACACACACAACCTAAAAGTAAAAGAATGGAATTAAGGAATATATAGGATGAGCAATGTCGGGGTGGCAAAGATTAAATGCAGTAGAATAGAATACAGTATATACACATATATACAAGCAAAAATATGTAAACATTATTCAAGTGACTAGTGTTCCATTATTAAAGTGGTCAGTGATTTCAAGTCTATGTATATTCCCAGCCTCTAAGGGGCAGGGTTACGTAACCGGGTGGAAGCCGCCTAGTGATGGGTATTTAACAGTCTTGAGAGAGAAGCTGTTTTTCTGTCTCTCGGTCCCAGCTTTAATGCACCTGTACTGACATCGCCTTCTGGATAATAGCGGGGTGTACAGGAAGTGGCTTGGGTGGATGTTGTCCTTAATTATCTTTTTGGCCTTCCTGTGACATCGAGTGCTGTGGGTGTCCTAGAGGGCAGGTAGTTTGCCCCCGATGATGCATTGGGCAGACCATGGGTGGACCATTTCAGATCGTCAGTGATGTATACACCGAGGAACTTGAAGCTATCCACCTACGGTCCCGTCGATGTGGAGAGGGCGTACTCCCTCTGCTTTTTCCTAAAGTCCAAGATCAGCTTCTTTGTTTTGTCGACATTGATTGAGAGGTTATTTTCCTGGCCCCACACTCCCAGGGCCCTCACCTACTCTCTGTAGTCTGTCTCGTCATTGTTGGTAATTAGGCCTACTACTGTTGAGTCGTCTGCAAACTTGATTGATGATTGAGTTAGAGGCATGCGTAGCCACACAGTCATGGGTGAACAGGGCGTACAAGAGGGGGCTGAGCACGCACCCTTGTGGGGCCCCTGTGTTGAGGATCAGAAAAGTGGAAGTGTTGTTTTCGAGGACCCAGTTGTACAGGGCAGGGTTCACACCCAGGGCCCCAAGCTTAATGATGAGATTGGAGGGTACTATGGTGTTGAATGCTTAGCTATAGTCATTGAACAGCATTCTTATATAGGTATTCCTCTTGTCTAGAAGGGATAGGGCAGTGTGCAGTGCGATGGAGATTGCATCGTCTGTGGATCTATTGGTAAGAAAATTGAAGTGGGTCTAGGGCAGGGGTGGGCAACTCCAGTCCTCAAGGGCCTGATTGGTGTCACACTCTTTCTCCATCCCTAGCAAACACACCTGATTAATCAAATCGCAGTCTAAACTGAAGATCATGATTAGGTGATTATTGGAGTCAGGTGTGTTAGCTGGAGCTGGGGCAAAACTGTGACACCAATCAGGCCCTCAAGGACTGGAATGGCCCACCCCTGGTCTAGGGTGTCAGGTAAGGTAGAGGTAATATGATCCTTAACTAGCCTCTCAAAGCACTTCATGATGACAGAAGTGAATGCTATGGGGCGATAGTCATTTTGTTTAGTTGCCTTTGCTTTCTTGCGGTACAGGAACAATGCTGGACATCTTGAAGCAAGTGGGGACAGCAGACTGGGATAGGAAGAGATTGAATATGTCCGTAAACACTCCAGCCTGCTGGTCTGCACATGCTCTGAGGATGCAGCTGGGGATGCCGTCTGGGCCAGCAGCCTTGCAAGGATTAACACACTTAAATGACTTACTCACGTCGGCCACGAAGAAGGAGAACCCACAGTCCTTGGTAGCGGGCCGTGTCGGCGGCACTGTGTTATCCTCAAGGCGGGCGAAGAAAGTGTTTAGCTTGTCCGGAAGCAAGACGTTGGTGTCTGCAATGTGGCTGGTTTTCCCTTTCGAGTCCATGATTGTCTATAGATCCTGCCACATATGTCTCGTATCTGAGCTGTTGAATTGCAACTCCACTTTGTCTCTATAGTGACATTTTGCCTGTTTGATTGCCTTACGGAGGGAATAACTACACTGTTTGTATTCTGCCATATTCCCAGTCACCTTGTCATGGTTAAATGATGTGGTTTGCGCTCACAGTTTTGTGTGAATGCTGCCATCTGTCCATGGTTTCTGGTTAGGGTAGGTTTTAATGGTAACTATGCATACAACATCTCCTATACACTTCCTGATAAACTGTATCTATTTATTCGTCGGCGTTATTCTTAGAGGCTACCCTAAACATAACCCAGTCCGCATGATCAAAACAATCTTGAAGCGTGGATTCTGATTTGTCAGACCAGCGTTGAATAGTCCTTAGCGTGGGTACTACCTGTTTGAGTTTCTGCCTATAGGGTGGGAGGAGAAAAATAGAGTTGTGATCAGATTTGCCAAAGGGAGGGCAGGGGAGGGCCTTGAAGGCATTGCGAAAAGCTGTGGTCTAATGTTTTCTCAGAGCGAGTGCTACAGTCAATGTGTTGGTAGGACTTCGGTCGCAGTTTCCTCAAATTTGCGTTAAAATCCCCAACTACAATAAATTTGGCCTCAGGATATGTGGTTTCCAGTTTGCATAAAGTCCAGTGGCTATAACCAAAGATAATTCTCTTGGGAGGTATTTGATTGTGCGGTATGCCAGATTGGGTGAACAAAAGGACTTGAGTTTCAGTATGTTATCACAATCACACAATGTGTGGTTAATCATGAAACATACACCCCCGCCTTTCTTCTTCCCAGAGAGTTCATTATTGAGAACCCAGCTGGCTTTATATACTGAGAACCCAGCTGGCTTTATGGACAAAGACAGTATATCCCAACTGAACCATGTTTCTGTGAAACCGAGTATGTTACAATCCCTGAAGGAAGTTCTCGCACTGTGCTCATCTATCTTTTTACCCATAGACTGAACATTAGCGAGTAATATACTCAGAAGCGGTGGATGGTATGCGTGCCTCCTGAGTCGGACTAGAAGTCTACTTCGAATACCTCTTCTCCGCCAGTGATGTGTTCGATCAGCCTCTGGAATCAGTTCAATTGCCCTGGGGGGTATGAAGAAGGTATTCAATTCGGGAAAGTCATATTCCCGGTCGTAATGCTGGTGAGTTACCAGCGCTCTGATATACAAATATTATTTCCGGCTGTATGTAATAGCACAAAAAATGCCCTGGGCTAATAATGTAAGAAATAATACACACAAAAAAAAATACTGCAAAGTTGCTTAGGAGCTAGAAGCAGAGCTGCCCTATCTGTCGGTGCCATCTTTTAATTGTTTAAAATCACATGATGCACACCAATGACATCATTGGAAACATTTATCTTTCACCATCTTTTTTTCCCACAAAACATAGAAATGCACCATTTTCACATTGATGGTGGGGTGGTGCTGGAGATGATAATGAAGTTTACAATTTTAGAAATGCCCTAATAAGTATCACACCCTGATCTGTGTCACCTGTCTTGTCTCCACCCCTCTCCAGGTGTCGCCCATCTTCCCCATTATCAACAATGTATTTCTACCTCTGGTCACTGTTTGTCTGTTGCCAGTTTGTCTTGTCTTGTCAGGTCCATTCTGCCTGTCCTGACCCCGAGCCTGCCTGCTGTTCTGTACCTTATTGTCACTGCCCTGGATTGCCTGCCTTTGACCTGTCTTTTGCCTGCCCCCTGTTTGGGTCAATAAACATCTGTGGCTATAGCTGTCTACATCTGGGTCTTATCCTGAGTTCTGATATTAAGAGGGAGAAATATTCCTACAAGTCACAAAAGATCAGATTTAATTTCTGCCTGTTTTTGCTCAGGACAAAGGGTCTTCCTACATGGAAATTAATAATATGGAAAATATTTTTGAAAAATACAATCCTCCTAAATGCAAATTTTTCAGTTCAAATAATGCAACAACATCTATTATTTTCGACTATAAAATGTTTTAGTTTCCCTGACGGACAAGGATTGTCCCGACTTTCAAGAATCTCTGAGGTACAATGGGTGTGTATGGTTATTCTCACTTTTAATAATGGCTAGAAACTTTATATGAATTATACATCTAGGACAGTATGACTAGCATGGATGGATGGGTAGATTAAAAAAGGTCTACCAGGGTTTAGAATTAACATTCTGTACATTGAACTCCTTTATGTTATCAAGTGATGTAAAGGAGCATGAGTGGAAGGCGCTATACTGTTCGGAAAATTTGAATTATTTATGTAATAACAGTTATTTTTGGTCTAATAGGTCTCCACTGCAGAGGTGTTTCATCAACCCTGAGATTATCTCCATGGTGATGCACATGTTCTCTTTCCAGTGCGATGTAAGGGTCAATGATGAGCTTGATGGGGTCACCTGTCTCCAAGAACAATACCATAGCAACAAGTTCATGATGCAAATTAGATTATTTTATGCCTCATAGACCCTTCAACATCAACACATCCTTCAACAAATACATCAAATATACTGAACAAATATATAAATGCAACAATTTCATGAATTTGGCTGATTTTTAAAGTTCATATGAGGGAATCAGTTAATCTGTGGATTTAACATGACTGGGAATATGGATATGTTGGTCACAGATACCTTTAAAAAATGGTCCTCACAATGGACCTCAGGATCTGGTCACAGTATTTTTGTCATCGATAAAATGCTTATGTCTGCCTATAACATAACCCCATTGCCATCATAGGGCACTCTGTTCAGAACGTTGACATCAGCAAATCGCTCGCCCATACAACACCATACACGTGGTCTGCGGTTGTATGGACGGTTGGATGTACTGCCAAATTCTCTAAAACGCCGTTGGAGGCGGCTTATGGTAGAGAAATTAACCTTAAATTCTCTGGTAACAGCTCTGGTGGACATTCCTGCAGTCATCATGCCAATTGCAAGCTCCCTCAAAACTTGAGAAATCTGTGTCATTGTGTTTTGTGGCAAAACTGCACATTTTAGTGTGGTCTTTTATTATCGCCAGCACAAGTGGCACCTGTGTAATGATCATGCTGTTTAATCAGCTTCTTGACAGGCTCCACCTCTCAGGCGGATGGATTTTCTTGGCAAAGGAGAAATGCTCACTAAATTAGAGAGATAAGATTTTTGTGTTAATGGAAAATATCTGGGATCTTTTATTTCATCTCATGAAACACGGGACCAATAATTTACATGTTGCGTTTATATTGTTGTTCAGTATAAATAATCTACGGTTTCATCCTCTCAACTCCAATCATAATGTTAGCTACCCATGATCATCACTTTTTCATTCTCTTCCTCTTTCCCCCACGAAGACAATATTTACATAATCAAATATCATTCCAGCTGTCATCCCTCCTTAGGGTACAAGAGTAATGTGGCATTGCCAGCTGTTTCCAGAAGAACAAACACACTGGAGTAGAGAGGTTATTGGTACACTGGCCACACACTGGCCACACAGTATGCTTGTGTGGCCACCCAGAGCTTTACAAAGAACTATACTTCCACAATTGTTTATAAATTGAGGTTTCCAAAATTAAGGTGACTGGAATCTTTTCAGAAATAACATGAGGGGAGTGTGACTTTCCTCAAATAGACAAATAAGAAAGGTCATTTTATTCGATTTTTTTTAATCACCAAGTTTGTGTCGCTTTCCACTGATTTTTTACCTACATTATAAACACTACCGTTCAAAAGTTTGGGGTCACTTAGAAATGCACGTTTTTTTGTCCAATAAAATAACATTGATTCGAAATACAGTGTAGACATGGTTAATGTTGTAAATTACTATTGTAGCTGGAAACGGCTGACTTTTAACGGAATATCTACATAGGCGTACAGAGGCCCATTATCAGCAACCATCACGCCCGTGGTCCAATGGCACATTGTGTAAGCTAATCCAAGGTCATTATTTTAAAAGACTAATTGATCATTAGATTGTAACGGCGTTCGTCTGTTGAAGGAAGAGAGTCGGACCGAAATGCAGCGTGTTGGTTACTCATGACTTTAATGAATGAAAATGCGGTACATGAAATAACTGAAAGACGAAAACAACAAACGGAACGTGAAACTTATTACAGCCTATCTGGTGAATACTACACAAAGACAGGAACAATAACCCACGAAATACAAAGCGAAACTCAGGCTGCCTAAATACGGTTCCCAATCAGAGACAACAAGGATCACCTGACTCTGATTGAGAATCGCCTCAGGCAGCCAAGCCTATACAACACCCCTAATCAGCCGCGATCCCAAATACTACAAACCCCAATACGAAAAACAACATATAAACCCATGTCACACCCTGGCCTACCCAAACATATAACAAAAACACAAAATACAATGACCAAGGCGTGACATAGATAACCCTTTTGCAAATATGTTAGCGCAGCTAAAAACAGTTGTCCTGATTAAAGAAGCAATAAAACAGAGCCTTCTTTAGTCTAGTTGAGTATCCGTAGCATCAGCATTTGTGGGTTCGATTTCAGGCTCGAAATGGCCAGAAACAAATAACTTTCTTCTGAAACTCATTAGTCTATTCTTGTTCTGAGAAATGAAGGCTATTCCATGCGAGAAATTGACAAGAAACTGAAGATGCACAACTGAACAAGAGGACAAGTACATTAGTGTCTAGCTTGAGAAACAGACGCCTCACAAGTCCTCAACTGGCAGCTTCATTAAATAGTACCAGCAAAACACAAGTCTCAACGTCAACAGTGAAGAGGCAACTCTGTGATGCTGGCCTTCTAGGTGCAAAGAAAAAGTCATATCACAGACTGGCCAATAAAAAGAAAAGATTAAGATGGGCAAAATAACACAGACGCTGGACAGAGGAACTCTGCCTAGAAGGCCAGCATCCCGGAATCGCCTCTCCACTGTTGACGTTGAGACTGGTGTTTTGTGGGTACTATTTAATGAAGCTGCCAGTTGAGGACTTGTGAGGCGTCTACCATTCAAACTTTTGAATGGTAGTACACAAAGAGAGAGAGAGAGAGAGAGAGAGAGAGAGAGAGAGAGAGAGAGAGAGAGAGAGAGAGAGAGAGAGAGAGAGAGAGAGAGAGAGAGAGAGGGAGAGAGAGAGAGATAGAGAGAGACACAGAGACAGAGAGAGAGCGAGTGGGAGATACAGAAACAGGTTGAAGTTTATTGTCATGTCAATCTTGCCCTGTAGGCAAAACTGAGCAATTTCCGCTAGATGGGCCAGCTGCAAATAAATCGTCTATATCATAAACATTTATGAATGCAAAAACTAGGGTCAGGCATTATCACCGCCTGGTACGGCAACTGCTCCGCCCTCAACCGTAAGGCTCTCCAGAGGGTAGTGAGGTCTGCACAACGCATCACCGGGGTCAAACTACCTGCCCTCCAGGACACCTACACGAACCCGATGTTACAGGAAGGCCATAAAGATCATCAAGGACATCAACCACCCGAACCACTGCCTGTTCACCCCGCTATCATCCAGAAGGCAAGGTCAGTACAGGTGCATCAAAGCTGGGACCGAGAGACTGAAAAACAGCTTCTATCTCAAGGCCATCAGACTGTTAAACAGCCACCACTAACATTGAGTGGCTGCTGCCAACACACTGTCATTGACACTGACCCAACTCCAGCCACTTTAATAATGGGAATTGATGGGAAATGATGTAAATATATCACTAGACACTTTAAACAATGCTACCTTATATAATGTTACTTTCCCTACATTATTCATCTCATATGCATACGTATATACTGTACTCTACATCATCGACTGCATCCTTATGTAATACATGTATCACTAGCCACTTTAACTATGCCACTTTGTTTACTTTATCTACATACTCATCTCATATGTATATACTGTACTCGATACCATCTACTGTATGCTGCTCTGTACCATCACTCATTCATATATCATTATGTACATATTCTTTATCCCCTTACACTTTGTATAAGACAGTAGTTTTGGAATTGTTAGTTAGATTACTTGTTGGTTATCACTGCATTGTCGGAACTAGAAGCACAAGCATTTCGCTACACTCGCATTAACATCTGCTAACCATGTGTATGTGACAAATAAAATTTGATTTGATTTGATTATTTAGGGTTAGCAGTGTGGTTAAGGTTAAATACCCATACCAGTAGAAACACCAGTAGAAATTCCACTTTTTGACTGAGATCCAAACATGTTGTGGCTGTTAACTTGTGATGACGCTACACTTGGCCACCTTGCCATGGAGCAAATTAGGGGTTGCAAACTAATATTCTATTCTTGCACCTCCCCTTTTTTTTACCAGCAGATTATCATAATCCATTGGATAGTTTGTAAAGTTTCACTTATTTTTAAGCTAGTCTTCATAAAGAAAACATTACCATTTTATAAATGGTCAAATTGTGTGATATGATTGTATTTTAGAATCCCGCTCCCCCCGTCACCCTAAGATGAATGGTTTTGACCACTAACGTTTGAGGCTAATTCGTTTTGCATGGCCCTGTGCCCAAGGTGTCAGAGCAGTTTACCAATCACTGTACCTGTACACAGCCCATCTGTAAATAGCACACCCAACTACCCCATCCCCATAATGTTATTTAATTTAATTTTGCCCCCTAGTATCTCTACTTGCACATCATCATCTGCACATCTATCACTCCAGTGTTAATGCTAAATTGTCATTTTTCGCCACTATGGCCTATTTATTGCCTTACCTCCCTAATCTTACTACATTTGCACATACTGTATAAAGATTTTCCTATTGTGTTATTGACTGTACGTTTGCTTATCCCATGTGTAACTCTGTATCATTAT
The DNA here is from genome assembly GCF_021184085.1 of Oncorhynchus gorbuscha. Taxonomy (NCBI): domain Eukaryota; kingdom Metazoa; phylum Chordata; class Actinopteri; order Salmoniformes; family Salmonidae; genus Oncorhynchus; species Oncorhynchus gorbuscha. The sequence continues at coordinate 26,141,026 of NC_060180.1, forward strand.
TGTTGTCGCGTTGCTTTATCTTGGCCAAGTCGCAGTTGTTAACGAGAAGTTGTTCTCAACATGCCTACCTGGTTAAATAAAGAGGAAATAAAACATTTAAAAAAATGTTTGCAGGGTTTGCACATTTTTGACAATTCCATTGATTCTAAAGAATCAGTGTAGCACTGGGTAACGGGCCGCGCAAAACAAACTTGCCCATTGCTTCAATACACACTCCAAACCATTCAATAGTTAGGCTATCCATATTACCAGAGCTTATATTTGTTCTATTTCTATGGCAGATTCCCTTTCTCAATTTAGATAATGCATTGATATACTGTATAGCTGCACAATTTAGATAATGCATTGATATATAGCTGCACAATTGAGATAATGCATTGGTATACTCTATAGCTGCGCAATTTAGATAATGCATTGATATGTAGGTGCGCAATGCCCAGTGCTTGGAGCTCACTGATATATAGCTGCACAATTTAGATAATGCACTGATATATAGCTAGTTAGCTTGCTGAAATGATAACAGAGAGAACGAAGAATATAGCTATCTGATCATGTCTGTGTGTGTTTCCAAATATGAATGATGTTTGGAATCCGACACTGTTTCAATGGAATTATCAAATGGCAAGAGTCAGACAAATCTCAACCATCAACATGTCAACAGCTCGTATGCCTGTTAACTGAAATGGTGTTCACATAACTTTCATTAGCTTGCTAAGGTTAGCATGCTAGCTAGTTACACTGACAGCTGTCAGTCAGTGGCCTATATATTGTTATTTCTCTGCTAAATGTGAAAATCACCACAACGTTCCCACCCCCAATTCCTGAATATGTATTACCAGCCTGCGTCAGTCTTCGAGGTGAAACATAAACATGAAATTTCGTTGTAGGACAGGAATTACTCTAAATATATTGTGGCAACTTCCTCTAAGGTGGGCCTTTAAGGCGAGGGTTAGGTTAAAAAAATCAGATTTTATGACTTTGTGACTGTGGCAGCTAATGACCACTCTGCAGAGCATGCCTCCATGTCACGCCCTGACCTTAGAGAGCCGTTTTTATTTCTCTATTTGGTTAGGTCGGGGTGTGATTTGGGTGGGCATTCTAGTTTTTCTATTTCTTTGTGGGCCGGGTATGGTTCCCGATCAGAGGCAGCTGTCTATCGTCGTCTCTGATTGGGGATCATACTTAGACAGCCTTTTTTCCAACTTTAGTTTGTGAGATCTTGTTTTCGTGTAGTGCCTGTGAGCAATGCAGTCGTCACGTTTCGCTTGGCTGTTTATTGTTTTTGTTGGCGTGTTTTAATAAACACTTGGAACTCTATGCACGCTGCGCCTTGGTCCGCTCATTTCAACGAGCATGACACTCCGGTGCATGAGTCAGGACAAGAAATGCCCCAACCTGCAATACAGAAAGAAAGAGAGCGATGGTTGCAGAACGAAGACAGATCAGAAAGAGCTATAAGAGATATAAGTGGAACAGACTGTTGACGAAGCAGCAGAAGGCCTGTCACTCCTGTAGAGAAGAGAGGCGCACATCCTTATTGCCAGACTGCTCATGCATTATTTAACCACACACCGCCACCAGTCACGGCAACATTTTTACAATACCATAGAGCCCAGTGCTTGGAGCTCACTGAAGCACACTGTGCCACACACAAATAGAGCACAAAGGAAACTGACATGAAGAGAAAGTGATGGCGCAGGATGTGAACAAACGGACCCACGTTGTACCCGCCTAGCTGGCCTTTTAAGTTAATATAGCCGTTCATTTTTGAACATGGTAATGTCATGTAAGTGACATTGGTTTGGATGCTGAATGTAATGACTGTAGTGTAACACACGATTGATGCCTCTGTACACACTCTTCTGTCTTGCGTGGCAGGAACAAAAGAACCATGTCTGTCATGTGTAGAATGAAAACAACAAGGAACTAAGACTACGACCGTTGCAATGGCGCACTGTTTCAAACTCAATAACATCCACAAATACATCCACACTGACAAGCTGAGATAAGAGTTGTGCTGTACCTGCGAAAGCCACCTGTCAGAGCCAGTATAGAATCGGGTGCGGTCCAATGAGCAGTCTCTTCAATGATGCTTCTAAGAGCTTTGGCCTCGGCTTTACTGACAGCCTTGGAGATGTCCCTGTAATACAGGAAACCTGAGGGGAAAATATAAAAAGCACTATGAGCTGTCTATCTGAAGTGGACAATAGTTACAGTAGCATTAGCATTGTGGACTTTAATATAGGGTTGCAAAGGCAGGTAATATTCACAGTGACTTTCAAAATGTCCCAGTAATTTACCTGTCATTTTTCATATGAAAACTAGAATCACAAATCTTTGAAACATTTTCCTAAGTATAACCCGTAAACTTTGTGAATATTGTAGCTTTTTAAGATGCAGATTACGGCATGGAATATATTATATATGTTTAAAACGTTCTGTTTAAAACTGATTATGCTGCGTGGCACAATAATGTGCAAATAAAATGTGTCATGCATGCGGATGCATTTAACAATATACACTGAAGTGCTAAAGCTCTCTGAGCCCTAAAAAGAGTGGGAATATCAGCTAATTGGTTTTCAAGGAGTACACGCTAAAAAAATGTTGTTGGGGGGGGTTCTTTGTCAGGGGTCAGAGTGACATTATAAGTGTAACAATTGTTTTGCATTTCAGGAAGGGTTCTTTATTGCTGTGATGGTTGTGAAGAACCATCCTGTTCTTTCCCTCTCCACCATGTTTTTCTTTATGCCATGAAATGCTACACTGTTAAAAAGTTCCTGTAGTTTTACAGTACACTACAGTCTACCGGTTGCAGTGAAAGTACAGTAAACAACAACAAGTTACTGAATTTAGTGTATTTGTGCCAAGCGTCAGTGGAAGTGTTGTACCAATTTAAGTGGTTGATGATTATGTTGTCAAAGGTTGAGCATGTCTTTTAACACTGTCAGTTCTGCTGTATTTGTAAGAGAATGTGATAAAGAGCCCCACTGTCCTTTTACTGCAGTGGGCTAAATCAGGGTCACACAGAGTATTTCCTGGTCACACATATGGTTTTGGGATTTAAAAAAAGAAGACACCTGTATCATCCCAGAGTTGAAAAGTATTACATTTTGAGTTTGCGTCCCAATATTACACTTGAAATACTCCACAGAAGACTGAAATATAACAAAACAGTTTGACATGGAAACACCAGATTTTTGACAGGTTTAAAAAAAATCATGTTTACCAAGAAATGTTTAAAAATATGAATGACATTCCACCCATGAGGCCACAAGGTCATTTGACAGCAGGAAAGTACTATTCTTTCTAGTTTGACAACAAAATTACCATCCTGCCACACCATCAGGTAAGTAAAGGTGCCACAAATCAGCCACAGAAAGTTACTGTGAATTTTGGAATAACAACAGTACCTACAGAAAGTGTTGATTTTTGATTTATTACACATTTTGTTGTGTTACAGCTTGAATTCAAAATGGCTTAAATGCATGTTTTTACTCACAATGATAAAATGTATTTATAATATATTTTTTACAAATGTATTGAATATCAAATACATAAGTAGTCACACCCCTGAGTCAATACATGTTAGAATCACCTTTGGCAGCAATTACAGCTGTGAGTCTTTCTGGGTAAGTCTCTAAGCTTTGTACACCTGGATTGTACAATATTTGCACATTATTCTTTTTTAAATTCTTCAAGCTCTGTCACGTTAGCTGCTGATCATTACTAGAGAGCCATTTTCAAGTCTTGCCATAGATTTTCAAACCAATTTAAGTCAAAACTGTAACTAGACCACTCAGGAACAATCCATGTCGTCCTGGTGAGCAAGACCAGGGTATATTTGGCCTTGTGTTTTAGGTTATTGTCCTGATGAAATGTATGTTTGTCTCCCAGTGTCTGTTGGAAAGTTTTCCTCTATGATTTTGCCTGTGCTTAGATTTCTTCAGTTTCTTTTTATAACCAAAAACTCCCTAGTCCTTGCCGATGACAAGCATACCCATAACATGATGCAGCCACCACCGTGTTGGATTTGCCCCAAACAGTACACGTTGTATTAAGGACATAAAGTTAAAAAAATTGCCACATTTTTCTGAAGTTTTACTTTAGTGCCTTATTGTAACAGGATACATGTTTTGGAATACGGTATTTTATTCTGTACATACTTCCTTCTCCTAACTCAGTTATTTTGGTTAGTATTGTGGAGTAACTACAATGTTGTTGAATCCTACTCCTAAGTGTTGTCCTATCACAGCCAATAAAATATTTAACTGTTTTAAAGTCACCAACGACCTCATCCCTGAGCACTGTCCTTCCTCTCTGGCAACTGAGTTAGGAGGGACGTCTGTATCTTTGTAGTGACTGGCTGTATTGATATACCATCCAAAGTGTAATTACTAACTTCACCATACTCAACGGGATATTCAATATCTGCTTTTTCATTCTTACCCATCTGCCAATAGGTGCCCTTCTTTGCGAGACATTGGAAAACCTCCCTGGTCTTTGTGGTTAAATCTGTGTTGGAAATTCACTAGTCAACTGAGGAACCTTACAGATAGTTGTATGTGTGGGGTACAGCAATGAGGTAGTCACACAAAAATCATGTTAAACAATATTATTGCACATAAAGTGAGTTCATGCAACTTTTATGTGACTTTTTAAGCACATTTTTACTCCTGAATTGATTTAAGCTTGCCATAACAAAGGGCTTGAAAACGTATTGACTCAAGACACTTTTCAATTATTATTAATTTGAAAATACTTCAAATACTTGACATAATGGGGTATTGTGTATAGGCCAGTGATCTCAATTTAATCCATTTTAAATTCAGACTGTAACTCAGCAGAATGTGGAAGAAGTCAACATTGCAAAAAATCGGACGCAGACTCGGTCTCGACCTTTACGTCTTTACTGAAAACTCATCTCTCCAGTAGGTCCTATGATTGACTGTAGTCTGGTCCAACGGTGTGAAGGTGAACGGCAAGCCTCTGGGGTGACGAACCACCCTTGCTGTCTCTGGCTGGCCGGCTCCCTTTTCTCCACTGGGATTCTCTGCCTCTGACCCTATTACTGGGGCGTCACTGGCTTACTAGTGCTCTTCCATGCCGTCTCTAGGAGGGGTGCGTCGCGTCGTGCCAGGCTTCTTTCGTTATACTTCACTTGAGTGGGTTGAGTCACTTACGTGATCTTCATGTCTGGTTTTGCGTCCCCTCCAGCTTGTGCCGTGGAGGAGATCTTCGTGGGCTGTTCTCAACCTTGGCTCAGAGTAGTACTGTAAGTTGGTGGTCTGTTGATTTCCCTTTAGTGGTGTGGGGGCTGTGCTTTGGCAATAGTATTAATACTGTGCTTTGGCTATGCTGCAATAGTCTATATACCCGGGGGCTAGGAACAGTCTGTTCTATCTGGTGAAATTCTCCTGTTTTATCTGGTGTTCTGTGTGAACTTAATTATGCTCCCTCTAATTCTCTTTCTGTGTTCCATCTCTCTCTCGCTCTCGCTGTCTCTCCCCACCCTGAGAACCTGAGCCCTAAGAGACAATGCCTCAGAACTACCTGGCCTGATGACTCCTTGCTGTCCCCGTCCCCAGTCCACCTGATCGTGCTGCTGATCCAGTTTCTGCTGTTTTGCCGGCGACTATGGAACCCTGACTTGTTCATCGGACGTGCTACCTTGTCCCGTACCTGCTGTTTTTGACCCTCTCTCTCTCCCTCTCCCTCTCTCTCCCTCCCTCTCCCTTTCTCTCTCTCCCTCTCTCTCCCTCCATACAGCACCTGCTTTCTCGACCTCTGAATGCTCGGCTATGAAAAGCCAACTGATATTTGCTCCTGAGGTGCTGACCTGTTGTAAATTTTACAACCACTATGAGTATTATTTGACCCTGCTGGTCATCTATGAACAGTTGAACATCTCGAAGAACGCCTCTGGCCTTAATGGCCATGTACTCTTATAATCTCCACCCAGCACAGCCAGTAGAGGATTGGCCACCCCTCAGGGCCTGGTTCCTCTCTAGGTTTCTTCCTTGGTTCCTGCCTTTTATAGGGAGTTTTTCCTAGCCACCATGCTTCTACATCTGTATTGCTTGCTGTTTGAGGTTTTAGGCTGGGATTATGTATAAGCACTTTGTGAGATCTGCTGATGCAAAAAGGGCTTATAAATAAATACAATTGATTGATGATTTGTTGAATACTTTCTGAAGGTAGTGTACTTGCAGCAAACTCACAGTACATTATTAAAAAATAAACACAAACTTCCTTGTGACCAACTGCCATTAAGTTAATCGCAAAATGCACAGTAACCTCAACCTCTTAAGGACCGTACCCTTTAAAAAAAAATTATCAGCCTAAACTGATACCCAAATCGAACTGCCTTGTAGCTCAGGATCTGAAGCAAAGATATGCATGTTCTTGATACCATTTGAAAGGAAACACTTTGAAGTTTGTGGAAGGGGTTCAAACTACCAGTTCCTACATTTTAATATAAAAATGGGATTTTATCAAACAAAACTATGCTACATGTTATCTCTGGGACCCTCAGGATGACAAATCAGAGAAAGATTACTGAATGTAAGTATATTATTTACCTTCAGCGGTGAATGTATCAAACCAGTTGCCTTAATAAAAGTGTTTTGTCGTTGTGCACTCTCCTCAAACAATAGCATGGTATTGTTTCATTGTAATAGCTACTGAAAATTGGACACTGCAGTTCATTTAAGCTTTCTGCCCATATAAGACATGTCTATGTCCCAGACAGTTGGCTGTTTTTTACAAAGTCATTCTAGTCACATTAGCGCACGTTAGCAACAACTGTCCTGGTTTCAGGGACACCGATCCTGTCGAGGTTCAGTGCAGCTCTTGATTTTTACAAGCTATTACAAAGATTGCAGAACTGGGAGTAGAGAAATTAGTTGCTCAAACTTTATCAATATAATGATAATTCCACTTAAACTGGTACAACGCGTCCACTAATGGTTGGCACAAATACAACATATTTTAGACCATGCCTGTAAATATGCTAATGAGTGCAGTAATGATTTTCTTATATTGGATATATTGGGTAGAAAAATGTCCCAATATATTAGATTTTGCACACATTTACCCATAAAGATACCGACCCGTACCATGCGAGTACCTAACAGTGTGTGCCATAAGCTCATCTGAAGTATCCTATAAGTATAACTGTAGAGCCTGTTATTGGTTCTACCTGGAACCAGAGGGTTCTTCATGAGATAGTTCTAAATGGAACCGCATTGGGACAAATGACAGAAACTCTATTGGTTCGGGGGTGTACAGGAAATTCAGGTCAATAGTAACTGAGAGGTTGTGAGTTCAAATCCCAAGTGAGGATTACTTCCAGGTTATCAGAATACAGAAGGATACTGTCCCTTACAGCAAAAATACCTTAATCAAACTCTGAAAATACAGTTGCTTTTTGAATATTTACCATATTTTCACTGCAACAGGTAGCTGGAAAATTTTCAACAGTGTAATAAAGAACCCTCTGGTTCTAACAATGTAATGAAGAACAATACAAATAGTTATACAAAGGGTTATTTTTAAAAAAAACGAAACAAAAAGCTTCTCCACAGCCCAAAAAAGGGTTACTCTACAGCGACAAAATGAAGTACCCTTTCTTTGTACTAAATACCCTTTCATCTCAGAGTATACAGGTATAACTCACAATTCATGTGACACTAAGGAATATGCTATTTTATCTCACCTGACCTGCCCTACTATACTCACCTCTCTAACTTTCTCAAGTTGGCAGTCATGGGTATTTCATATAAGAACTTTGAAGTATTGCTAAGAAAAAGTTGCTATTCTAGGTTGCTCTTTCACATAAACTACTCTAAAGCGACAGAGAATGCTAAACCTCTCTTAACCCTAAAATGGTCTATGACCTAATTGAAGCTCAAAAACTATCGCTTTCAATTCATGTAATACAAAATGCTATTTTCTCTCCCCTGATTTACACTGCCCTCTCTCCTCGCCTCTCATCTCTATGTTTCAAATTGTATTAGTCGTATGTACAGGATACACACGGGACACGGCGTCCAACAAAAATGCTTACTTCCAACAGTCTTGCCTTGGTACTGCAGCTGAATTGACGCCCGGCCCAGAAAGATAATTTCCATAAATGGCCACATAGAGTCAGATTAGAAATAAAGTCAGATTAGAAAATTCCTAATAAGACACTTTAGTCATCCCCTTTGTGCACGAAACATTTATTGAATTTTTCAAATAATTGTCGCTGAGGCTGATTTGGTTTTCCATCATTCACAGCCAAAGATATTAAAATTTTCTATTCATCCAATGCCTGCCATGTTTTTGGGTGACGTGATGACGTCTTTGCAGCTCACACTGCTTGCTGTGCGCAGAGTGCTGGTGTGCATGTGATGTTGGACCCGGATATAGACAGTCCATGTATCGGCGTATGCGAACGTGAGTAGACGACCTAGAAAACATCTTGGAATCAGTCTCCAGTTCTTTATACCTCAACAATAAAAACAAATGAAAGATAAGAATACGAACATAAAAGAAATGTCTCAGTAGAATAGAATAAACATTTTAGCATACAATAAGTATAATAAAGGAACGCACAATGTATAGTCCAATATTTACACTGGTTTTTGGTGTAAATTGTGCAGTATTTAGTAATAATAATAAGAGTCTGGTAGCAGCTGCTGTGATGTGTGTGTAGCATGATTGTAAGGGATTTCTTCCATTGACGGAGAGGCGGACCAAAGCGCAGTGTGGTGGTTATTCATGTTTAATTTATAAAGACACTATACATGAACAGACTAAACAAAACAAGAAAAGTGAAAACCTAAACAGTCCTATCTGGTGCAAACACAGAGACAGGAACAATCAACCACAAAACCCAACACAAAACAGGCTACCTAAATATGGTTCCCAATCAGAGACAATGACTAACACCTGCCTCTGATTGAGAACCATATCAGGCCAAACATAGAAATAGACAAACCAGACACACAACGTAGAATGCCCACCCAGCTCACGTCCTGACCAACACTAAAACAAGGAAAACACCCCCAAGGTGCGGACTCCGAACGCACAACCTAAACCTATAGGGGAGGGTCTGGGTGGGCATCTGTCCGCGGTGGCAGCTCTGGTGCTGGACGTGGACCCCACTCCATAAATGTCTTAGTCCACCTCCTTAGCGTCCCTTGAGTGGTGACCCTCGCCGCTAACCTTGGCCTAGGAAACCTAACAACGGGCCCCACTGGACTGAGGGACAGCTCGGGACTGAGGGGAAGCTCAGGACTGAGGGGAAGCTCGGGACTGAGGGGAAGCTCAGGAGTGAGAGGAAGCTCAGGAGTGAGAGGAAGCTCAGGCAGGTTGATGGATCTACCAGATCCTGGCTGGCTGGCAGATCCTGGCTGACTGGCGGATTTGGCAGATCCTGGCTGACTGGCGGATCCTGGCGGATCCTGGCGGATCCTGGCTGACTGGCGGATCCTGGCTGACTGGCGGATCCTGGCTGACTGGCAGATCCTGGCTGACTGGCAGATCCTGGCTGACTGGCAGTTCTGGCGGATCCTGGTAGACTGGCGGATCCTGGGTGACTGGCGGATCCTGGCTGACTGGCGGACCCTGGCTGACTGGCAGATCCTGGCCGACTGGCAGTTCTGGCAGATCCTGGCAGACTGGCGGATCCTGGCTGACTGGCAGTTCTGGCGGATCCTGGCTGACTGGCGGATCCTGGCGGATCCTGGCGGATCCTGGCTGACTGGCGGATCCTGGCTGACTGGCGGATCCTGGCTGACTGGCAGATCCTGGCTGACTGGCAGATCCTGGCTGACTGGCAGTTCTGGCGGATCCTGGTAGACTGGCGGATCCTGGGTGACTGGCGGATCCTGGCTGACTGGCGGACCCTGGCTGACTGGCAGATCCTGGCCGACTGGCAGTTCTGGCAGATCCTGGCAGACTGGCGGATCCTGGCTGACTGGCAGTTCTGGCGGATCCTGGCTGACTGGCGGATCCTGGCTGACTGGTGGATCGCTGGGCAGACTGGCGGTGCTGGGCAGACTGGCGGCACTGGCGGCGCTGGGCAGACTGGCGGCACTGGCGGCACTGGGCAGACTAGCGGCACTGGCAGCGCTGAGCAGACTAGCGGCACTGGCAGCGCTGGGCAGACTAGCGGCGCTGAGAAGACTGGCGGCAAAGGATCCTGTGAAGATGCTGGAGGAAACAGGTACAAAATTATCTATATCCATAATAAAACGAGTCCTATATCGACATAACCTGAAAGGCCGCTCTGCATGGAAGAAGCCACTGCTCCAAAACTGGCATAAAAAAGCCAGGCTACTGTTTGCAACTGCACATGGAGACAAAGATTTTACTTTTTGGAGAAATGTCCTCTGGTCTGATGAAACAAAACTATAACTGTTTGGCCATAATGACCATCATTATGTTTGGAGGAAAAAGGGGTAGGCTTGCAAGCCGAAGAACACCATCCGAACCGTGAAACACAGTGGTGGCAGCATCATCTTGTGGGGGTGCTTTGCTGTAGGCGGGACTGGCGCAATCACAAAATAGATGGCATCATGAGGTAGGAAAATTATGTGGATATGTTGAAGCAACATCTAAAGACATCAGTCAGGAAGTTAAAGCTTGGTCGCAAATGGGTCTTCCAAATGAACAATGACCCCAAGCATACTTCCAAAGTTGTGGCAAAATGGCTTAAGGACAACAAAGTCAAGGTATTGGAGTGGCCATCACAAAGCCCTGACCTCAATCCTATAGAACATTTGTGGGCAGAACTGAAAAAGCGTGTGTGAGCAAGGAGGCCTAAAAACCTGACTCAGTTCCACCAGCTTTGTCAGGAGGAATGGGCCAAATCACCCAAATTATTGTGGGAAGCTTGTGGAAGGCTACCTGAAACATTTGACCCAAGTAAACAATTTAAAGGCAATGCTACCAAATACTAATTGAGTGTATGTAAACTTCTGACCCACTGGGAATGTGATGAAATAAATAAAAGCGGATATAAATCTCTACTATTATTCTTATATTTCACATTCTTAAAATAAAGTGTTAATCCTAACTAACCTAAAACAGGACATTTTTACTAGGATTAAATGTCAGGAATTGTGAAAAACTGTGTTTAATTGTATTTGGCTAAGGTGTATGTAAACTTCCGAGTTCAGCTGTATGTAGGCTATGTGTGCCTTTAAAAAAAGATGTAGTTCTGTCCTTGAGCTTCTCTATTAATGTTCTCTATTATGTCAATCTTCATGTTTTGTGTGGACCCAAGGAAGAGTATTTGGGGATCAGCTATTGGGGATCCTAATAAAATACCAAATTAACAAAAATAAGGGCCAGGTTGTCAGGATGGGTTATGTACTATATAAGTACACATTAATTACAAGTAAGTACCCCTCAAGATACACAGGATTTATCTACACAAAAATAAGTGTAACACCTAGTAATTATGGTCTACTTATGCAGATATTACATGTACTCTGTAGTGTACTTGTGGGTTTATGATGGGTAACTTACACATGAATTATACATTTTTTAAATGTTTTATCTGGGATGACACCTGAATATAGACCTCAGTCAGTGAGGTTGACCTACATCTGATCTGTTTTTGTAAACTCTACCAAGTTAACCCAGTTTGTACACATTTTGGGGCGCACGGGTAGGTAATTAGAGCCCAGTGAGCCTCCAACCTTTGTAATCCCAGACACCCAGTGTATCTGTCCAATCTTGTGACAGAAGAAAGAAACTAAAACACAACATTTGTGAATTGTAACAAGCATGGTAACAAGCATTTGTTTTTACACCTCTATAATTACAGACTGCAATTACCATCAGTTACATTTTGTTATTACAGTGTAACTATGAGTCATTACAATGAACCACAACAGTTGATATTGTAATTACACATGTAGTTACACTGTAATAAGGACCTCTTAAAATGAAGTGTTACCGAACGTTACGCTCTTGCTAAGAAGTCCCTGTGCTGGGTTTCTCTCTCACAAAAAAAAAACACTCAAGAGCAACTGAGCAAGAGGGCGAGTAAACACAACCTAATAGCTCTGTAATACTCTACAATAAGGGGGAATATAACTTAATGGATGTTCAAGGACCCCTGCCTGGCCATCCTCTCCCCAAAATAAAATCTCCTCAGCTCGCCTGTCCTCTTCTCGCCTCACCTCACTGTCAAATGGCATCATTGTTGATTAGATGTTTGTTTGTTGTTTTTTCATTAGGCTATTACATCTGGAACCATGGGGCCCATTTACTAGACACTCATCGACAACATGGACACAAATATAAATAATCTGAGGTAAAAATATATATATATTAAAAAGTAGAATGTTAAAAAAAAGTGTACATTCTCAAAGTGTCCATAGAATCGCCAAATTACCTGTTAAGTATCATAGTTTTTTTTTATGTCCTTAAGTCCGTTGAGACACTTTGAAGTTGTTCATTTCAACTATTATTCTCCCAACAAGGTTGCACCATTTTGTATATGTGACATGCATCAATAAGGTTATGGAATAATCCATTCCCCTGTTGACAGTGAAAACTGAATTGAACTTTGTGGCTTTTCCCCACCAGTCTGACAAACACATGTTAATCCCGGCCTCCATCTTTCTGCTCCTACCTACTTCTACCCCCACACTGAAATGTTGACTCTCCCTCTCCTCTAAGATTAGGAAACGGTTCCATGTCAGCCAGTAATCCCACTGTACACCATCTTGATTTCGCTGGGATTTCACAAGGGGAGAGATTTGGTTATCATTACTGCTTAGTAACTGGATATTGCTGTAGATCAGAAAATAAAATAGTTTTTTACGACTTTGCAAAGCCAATGGTAGAATCACAAAAAGAATATATGTACTGTACAATATCATATACAGTACCCTCAGAAAGTATTCACACCCTTTGACCTTTTCAAGATGTTGTTGTATTACAACCTGCATTTTAAATTGATAAATTGACATTTTGTATTTAAGGACAAAAAATAAACAGAGTAGAGCTAAGCACAGGCAAAATCCAAAGGAACACTTCCAACAGACACACGATACCACATAATGTTAAAGTGGAATTATGTTTTTAGAAATGTTTACATATTTATATAAAGAAAATGTAAAGCTGAAATGTCTTGAGTTAATAAGTATTCAACTCTTTTGTAAATAGGTTCAGGAGTATACATTGTATGGATTTACTCTGTGTGCAATAATAGTGTTTAACTTGATTTTTAATGACTAGCCAATCTCTTTACCCCACACGTACAATAATCTGTAAGGTCTCTCAGTTGAGCAGTGAATTTCAAGCACAGATTCAACCACAAAGAACAGGGACGTGTTCCAATAGTTCAACAAGAAGGGCACCTATTGGTAGATGGGTAAAACAAAGCAGACATTGAATATCCCTTAGAGCATATTGCAATTATTAATTACATTTTGGTTGAGGTATCAATTCTCCCAGTTACTACAAAGATGCAGGTGCCATTACTAGCTCAGATGCTGGAGAGGAAGGACACCCCTCAGGGATTTCACCATGAGGCTAATGGGGATTTTAAAAGAGTTACAGAGTTAAATAGCTGTGATAGGAGATAACTGGGGATTGATCTACAACAATGTAGTTACTGCACAATACTTACATTATTGACAGAGTGAATAGAAGGAAGCCTATACAGAATAAAGATATTCCAAAACGCATCCTGTTTGCGATAAGGCACTAAAATAATACTACAAAAAATGTGTCAAACAAACAAACTTTTTGTCCGGAACAAATCCAACACATCACTGAGTACCACTCCTCATATTTTCAAGCATGGCATCATGTTAGGGGTATGCTTGTCATCGGCAAGGACTAGGGAGTTTCTTAGAACAAAAAGAAACAGAATAGAGCTAAACAGGCAAAATTCAAAAGATAACTTCCAACAGACACTGGGAGACTAATTCACCTTTCAACAGACAATGACCTAAAACACAATGCCAAATATACACCGGAGTTGCTTACCAAGAGAACATTGAATGTTCCTGAGTGGCCTAGTTACAGTTTGAAAGTCTATGCCAAGACTTGAATGATCTTGCAATGACCACCAACCAACTTGACAGAGCTTGAATAATTTTTAAAAGAATAATGGGAAAATATTGTACAATCCAGATGTGCAATGCTCATAGAGTCTCACTCAGAAAGGCTCACAGCTGTGATCTCTGCCAAAGGTGATTCTGACTTGTATTGACTCAGGGGGTTAAATACTTATCTAATCAAGTTAAATTTGTGTTTTTTTTAAATCACCCAAAAAACTTAGACATTACAGAGTATTTTCTGTAGATCGTTGACACAAAAAAAGACATTTAAAGCCATTTTAATCCCACTTTGTAACATGTGTCAAAATGAATGGGGGGGATCTTTCTGAACACACTGTAGTTACCTACTACCATCTCCTGAAGCAGAGTTTAGAAAAGACCATCTTGAAAGTATATATTTATTTTATTGTACTCTTTCCTTCATCTTTTAGGCTCCATGTTGTGACTGTGGTATTGTATTTCATTGTCGTTTCATTTTTGCAAGAAAATACATGTAATTATTGCAAGCTATAGAAGCATGCTGGAGTCTAAGTCCTTTTTTTTGCTAGTCTTTTTTTATTGGTATGTAACTGTTATGAAAGTTGTATTGCCAAATTGGTTTTGTATTTAAACGCAACTTTAAACGTGTACATGACACTGCAACAAAATTTCCCCATGGGGACAATAAAATCAGTAAGTAAGTCTGGTCAGGCGGTAGTACCGCTGACTCTGGTCCACATATCACCCCATAGGCGCTGGTTCTCTATGTCCCGGTCCCATCTGTCTCCACTTTCATTTATTTAATCTCTTAACCCCAAATGGCCGCTTGCCAAAGACTTCCAAACCTGGCTAAACAACCCCCCCCCCCCCTCAGTCAGCTGAAACCAATTCCCAAACAAAGAAGTAGGGATAAAACATTCTGTCACATTTCACTCTGTTGCTGTGTTGCATCAGTGATGTGACAAACAAATCATAATTCTCATATTGAAAGTCAGGGATCGTTTCTGGTCTTTATGTTAATGAGGGCCTTCTCTCCCAAGCTGATTGATGAGTGTCCCATGACAAGGTTTACTCTTTAGAACTACGACTCATTGATTTGCATTATGAATCCCCCTTGTTAGGTTCTCATTGTGTTACTTCACCTACGGTCTCAGCTTATCACTGTAAAGTGCCAACTGTCTGGGGTTCAACTGCTACTTTTAGAGCATCGGATATAGAACCTACTCTGGGACATTACCTTAACAGAATGAGAGACTGGGGCCCGTAAAAGCACATCAGGTTAGAAGTGCCGATTTAGGATCAGGTCCTCCCTATTCATAGAATCGTATTCCGCGACCTTTTGTGAATGCAATCCCAGAGACAGAGATACCAGCAGAGTTTACTACTTTCTGCAATAAAGTCAATATCAAAACTAAGATCATTTAAGAGCAGCTACTTATTATTGTTCTGATATCAAAACAAAGGGAGGAGGTTGTGTGCTACTCCTGTTCATACCAGCTCTCTGCATCCTGTTCAACTGGATGTTGGGCTCGGCCAGAATCTCCTTGAGTGAGCGCAGCCCTCTGCGGTACCACTTCTCAGCAGTTTTGGGTCCAACCCCGAACACACTGGTGAACAGCTGGCAAGAAAACATTGATGTACACAAAATAACATGTTGTCAGATGGGATCTCTTTGGGGGGAGGAATTACTGGTATGGGTTCTATTTAAGTCTTGCTGGCAGCATTTGTATGGTGTATAAAATTATAATTTGGCGGAAATGTACAGCAAATTAAACTATGATATCTATCACTTAAAAATAATTTCACAAGAAAATTGAAAAGAGTTGCTTTTGATCCACTTACCTTAAGTGTCTGATATCGTTCATCACTCTGTACCTCTTCAACTTTAAAGGAGCGGCCAAATATAAGGATCTCCTGTAAAATCAAATCAAATAGACGACATTACTATGTTGATTTATCCTTCCAAACTTCTGTTGAGTCCTTTGTGGTTACTTTTTTTTTTTTTCAAAACACCTCTATAGCTTGATCGCTCTTCATTTTAGAATAGATGTATTTTTTTATTTTTTATTATTTAACCGTTTTTATTTTTATCAGGGAGTAATACTGAGACCAAGGTTTCTTTTATAGATAACAAATTACAGAAAAAATATACATCAAAATATAAATACAAAATGCAAGCAGAAAGAAAAACACAGTCATAAAAAACAAGCACGTTTATCAGTAATAAGGTCCTCAATCAGCTTTCTGAATTACCCCAGAGGCACCAGAACATCACATTCATCAGTAATAAGGTCCTCAATCAGCTTTCTGAATTACCCCAGAGGCACCAGAACATCACATTCATCAGTAATAGGGTCGTCAATCAGCTTTCTGAATTGCCCCAGAGGCACCAGAACATCACATTCATCAGTAATTAAGGTCCTCAATCAGCTTTCTGAATTACCCCAGAGGCACCAGAACATCACATTCATCAGTAATAAGGTCCTCAATCAGCTTTCTGAATTGCCCCAGAGGCACCAGAACATCACATTCATCAGTAATAAGGTCCTCAATCAGCTTTCTGAATTACCCCAGAGGCACCAGAACATCACATTCATCAGTAATAAGGTCCTCAATCAGCTTTCTGAATTGCCCCAGAGGCACCAGAACATCACATTCATCAGTAATAAGGTCCTCAATCAGCTTTCTGGATTACCCCAGAGGCACCAGAACATCACATTCATCAGTAATAAGGTCCTCAATCAGCTTTCTGAATTACCCCAGAGGCACCAGAACATCACATTCATCAGTAATAGGGTCCTCAATCAGCTTTCTGAATTGCCCCAGAGGCACCAGAACATCACATTCATCAGTAATTAAGGTCCTCAATCAGCTTTCTGAATTACCCCAGAGGCACCAGAACATCACATTCATCAGTAATAAGGTCCTCAATCAGCTTTCTGAATTGCCCCAGAGGCACCAGAACATCACATTCATCAGTAATAAGGTCCTCAATCAGCTTTCTGAATTACCCCAGAGGCACCAGAACATCACATTCACCAGTAATAAGGTCCTCAATCAGCTTTCTGAATTGCCCCAGAGGCACCAGAACATCACATTCATCAGTAATAAGGTCCTCAATCAGTTTCTGGATTACCCCAGAGGCACCAGAACATCACATTCATCAGTAATAAGGTCCTCAATCAGCTTTCTGAATTACCCCAGAGGCACCAGAACATCACATGCATCAGTAATAAGGTCCTCAATCAGCTTTCTGAATTACCCCAGAGGCACCAGAACATCACATTCATCAGTAATAAGGTCCTCAATCAGCTTTCTGAATTACCCCAGAGGCACCAGAACATCACAATCATCAGTAATAAGGTCCTCAATCAGCTTTCTGAATTGCCCCAGAGGCACCAGAACATCACATTCATCAGTAATAAGGTCCTCAATCAGCTTTCTGAATTACCCCAGAGGCACCAGAACATCACATTCATCAGTAATAAGGTCCTCAATCAGCTTTCTGAATTACCCCAGAGGCACCAGAACATCACATTCATCAGTAATTAAGGTCCTCAATCAGCTTTCTGAATTACCCCAGAGGCACCAGAACATCACTTTCATCAGTAATAAGGTCCTCAATCAGCTTTCTGAATTACCCCAGAGGCACCAGAACATCACATTCATCAGTAATAAGGTCCTCAATCAGCTTTCTGAATTGCCCCAGAGGCACCAGAACATCACATTCATCAGTAATAAGGTCCTCAATCAGCTTTCTGGATTACCCCAGAGGCACCAGAACATCACATTCATCAGTAATAAGGTCCTCAATCAGCTTTCTGAATTACCCCAGAGGCACCAGAACATCACATGCATCAGTAATAAGGTCCTCAATCAGCTTTCTGAATTACCCCAGAGGCACCAGAACATCACATTCATCAGTAATAAGGTCCTCAATCAGCTTTCTGAATTGCCCCAGAGGCACCAGAACATCACATTCATCAGTAATAAGGTCCTCAATCAGCTTTCTGAATTACCCCAGAGGCACCACAACATCACTTTCATCAGTAATAAGGTACTCAATCAGCTTTCTGAATTTCCCTTGAGGCACCAGAACATCACATTCATCAATAATAAGGTCCTCAATCAGCTTTCTGAATTACCCCAGAGGCACCAGAACATCACATTCATCAGTAATAAGGTCCTCAATCAGCTTTCTGAATTATCCCAGAGGCACCAGAACATCACAATCATCAGTAATAAGGTCCTCAATCAGCTTTCTGAATTGCCCCAGAGGCACCAGAACATCACATTCATCAGTAATAAGGTCCTCAATCAGCTTTCTGAATTACCCCAGAGGCACCAGAACATCACATTCATCAGTAATAAGGTCCTCAATCAGCTTTCTGAATTACCCCAGAGGCACCAGAACATCACATTCATCAGTAATAAGGTCCTCAATCAGCTTTCTGAATTACCCCAGAGGCACCAGAACATCACATTCATCAGTAATAAGGTCCTCAATCAGCTTTCTGAATTACCCCAGAGGCACCAGAACATCACATTCATCAGTAATAAGGTCCTCAATCAGCTTTCTGAATTGCCCCAGAGGCACCAGAACATCACATTCATCAGTGATAAGGTCCTCAATCAGCTTTCTGAATTACCCCAGAGGCACCAGAACATCACATTCATCAGTAATTAAGGTCCTCAATCAGCTTTCTGAATTACCCCAGAGGCACCAGAACATCACATTCATCAGTAATAAGGTCCTCAATCAGCTTTCTGAATTACCCCAGAGGCACCAGAACATCACATTCATCAGTAATAGGGTCCTCAATCAGCTTTCTGAATTACCCCAGAGGCACCAGAACATCACATTCATCAGTAATAGGGTCCTCAATCAGCTTTCTGAATTACCCCAGAGGCACCAGAACATCACATTCATCAGTAATAAGGTCCTCAATCAGCTTTCTGAATTACCCCAGAGGCACCAGAACATCACATTCATCAGTAATAAAGTCCTCAATCAGCTTTCTGAATTACCCCAGAGGCACCAGAACATCACATTCATCAGTAATAAGGTCCTCAATCAGCTTTCTGAATTGCCCCAGAGGCACCAGAACATCACATTCATCAGTAATTAAGGTCCTCAATCAGCTTTCTGAATTACCCCAGAGGCACCAGAACATCACATTCATCAGTAATAAGGTCCTCAATCAGCTTTCTGAATTGCCCCAGAGGCACCAGAACATCACATTCATCAGTAATAAGGTCCTCAATCAGCTTTCTGAATTACCCCAGAGGCACCAGAACATCACATTCATCAGTAATAAGGTCCTCAATCAGCTTTCTGAATTGCCCCAGAGGCACCAGAACATCACATTCATCAGTAATAAGGTCCTCAATCAGCTTTCTGGATTACCCCAGAGGCACCAGAACATCACATTCATCAGTAATAAGGTCCTCAATCAGCTTTCTGAATTACCCCAGAGGCACCAGAACATCACATGCATCAGTAATAAGGTCCTCAATCAGCTTTCTGAATTACCCCAGAGGCACCAGAACATCACATTCATCAGTAATAAGGTCCTCAATCAGCTTTCTGAATTGCCCCAGAGGCACCAGAACATCACATTCATCAGTAATAAGGTCCTCAATCAGCTTTCTGAATTACCCCAGAGGCACCACAACATCACTTTCATCAGTAATAAGGTGCTCAATCAGCTTTCTGAATTTCCCTTGAGGCACCAGAACATCACATTCATCAATAATAAGGTCCTCAATCAGCTTTCTGAATTACCCCAGAGGCACCAGAACATCACATTCATCAGTAATAAGGTCCTCAATCAGCTTTCTGAATTACCCCAGAGGCACCAGAACATCACAATCATCAGTAATAAGGTCCTCAATCAGCTTTCTGAATTGCCCCAGAGGCACCAGAACATCACATTCATCAGTAATAAGGTCCTCAATCAGCTTTCTGAATTACCCCAGAGGCACCAGAACATCACATTCATCAGTAATAAGGTCCTCAATCAGCTTTCTGAATTACCCCAGAGGCACCAGAACATCACATTCATCAGTAATTAAGGTCCTCAATCAGCTTTCTGAATTACCCCAGAGGCACCAGAACATCACATTCATCAGTAATAAGGTCCTCAATCAGCTTTCTGAATTACCCCAGAGGCACCAGAACATCACATTCATCAGTAATAAGGTCCTCAATCAGCTTTCTGAATTGCCCCAGAGGCACCAGAACATCACATTCATCAGTAATAAGGTCCTCAATCAGCTTTCTGAATTACCCCAGAGGCACCAGAACATCACATTCATCAGTAATAAGGTCCTCAATCAGCTTTCTGAATTGCCCCAGAGGCACCAGAACATCACATTCATCAGTAATAAGGTCCTCAATCAGCTTTCTGGATTACCCCAGAGGCACCAGAACATCACATTCATCAGTAATAAGGTCCTCAATCAGCTTTCTGAATTACCCCAGAGGCACCAGAACATCACATGCATCAGTAATAAGGTCCTCAATCAGCTTTCTGAATTACCCCAGAGGCACCAGAACATCACATTCATCAGTAATAAGGTCCTCAATCAGCTTTCTGAATTGCCCCAGAGGCACCAGAACATCACATTCATCAGTAATAAGGTCCTCAATCAGCTTTCTGAATTACCCCAGAGGCACCACAACATCACTTTCATCAGTAATAAGGTGCTCAATCAGCTTTCTGAATTTCCCTTGAGGCACCAGAACATCACATTCATCAATAATAAGGTCCTCAATCAGCTTTCTGAATTACCCCAGAGGCACCAGAACATCACATTCATCAGTAATAAGGTCCTCAATCAGCTTTCTGAATTACCCCAGAGGCACCAGAACATCACAATCATCAGTAATAAGGTCCTCAATCAGCTTTCTGAATTGCCCCAGAGGCACCAGAACATCACATTCATCAGTAATAAGGTCCTCAATCAGCTTTCTGAATTACCCCAGAGGCACCAGAACATCACATTCATCAGTAATAAGGTCCTCAATCAGCTTTCTGAATTACCCCAGAGGCACCAGAACATCACATTCATCAGTAATTAAGGTCCTCAATCAGCTTTCTGAATTACCCCAGAGGCACCAGAACATCACATTCATCAGTAATAAGGTCCTCAATCAGCTTTCTGAATTACCCCAGAGGCACCAGAACATCACATTCATCAGTAATAAGGTCCTCAATCAGCTTTCTGAATTACCCCAGAGGCACCAGAACATCACATTCATCAGTAATAAGGTCCTCAATCAGCTTTCTGAATTACCCCAGAGGCACCAGAACATCACAATCATCAGTAATAAGGTCCTCAATCAGCTTTCTGAATTGCCCCAGAGGCACCAGAACATCACATTCATCAGTAATAAGGTCCTCAATCAGCTTTCTGAATTACCCCAGAGGCACCAGAACATTACATTCATCAGTAATAAGGTCCTCAATCAGCTTTCTGAATTACCCCAGAGGCACCAGAACATCACATTCATCAGTAATTAAGGTCCTCAATCAGCTTTCTGAATTACCCCAGAGGCACCAGAACATCACATTCATCAGTAATAAGGTCCTCAATCAGCTTTCTGAATTGCCCCAGAGGCACCAGAACATCACATTCATCAGTAATAAGGTCCTCAATCAGCTTTCTGAATTACCCCAGAGGCACCAGAACATCACATTCATCAGTAATAAGGTCCTCAATCAGCTTTCTGAATTGCCCCAGAGGCACCAGAACATCACATTCATCAGTAATAAGGTCCTCAATCAGCTTTCTGGATTACCCCAGAGGCACCAGAACATCACATTCATCAGTAATAAGGTCCTCAATCAGCTTTCTGAATTACCCCAGAGGCACCAGAACATCACATGCATCAGTAATAAGGTCCTCAATCAGCTTTCTGAATTACCCCAGAGGCACCAGAACATCACATTCATCAGTAATAAGGTCCTCAATCAGCTTTCTGAATTGCCCCAGAGGCACCAGAACATCACATTCATCAGTAATAAGGTCCTCAATCAGCTTTCTGAATTACCCCAGAGGCACCACAACATCACTTTCATCAGTAATAAGGTGCTCAATCAGCTTTCTGAATTGCCCCAGAGGCACCAGAACATCACATTCATCAGTAATAAGGTCCTCAATCAGCTTTCTGAATTACCCCAGAGGCACCAGAACATCACATTCATCAGTAATAAGGTCCTCAATCAGCTTTCTGAATTACCCCAGAGGCACCAGAACATCACATTCATCAGTAATAAGGTCCTCAATCAGCTTTCTGAATTACCCCAGAGGCACCAGAACATCACATTCATCAGTAATAAGGTCCTCAATCAGCTTTCTGAATTACCCCAGAGGCACCAGAACATCACATTCATCAGTAATAAGGTCCTCAATCAGCTTTCTGGATTACCCCAGAGGCACCAGAACATCACATTCATCAGTAATAAGGTCCTCAATCAGCTTTCTGAATTACCCCAGAGGCACCAGAACATCACATGCATCAGTAATAAGGTCCTCAATCAGCTTTCTGAATTACCCCAGAGGCACCAGAACATCACATTCATCAGTAATAAGGTCCTCAATCAGCTTTCTGAATTGCCCCAGAGGCACCAGAACATCACATTCATCAGTAATAAGGTCCTCAATCAGCTTTCTGAATTACCCCAGAGGCACCACAACATCACTTTCATCAGTAATAAGGTGCTCAATCAGCTTTCTGAATTTCCCCAGAGGCACCAGAACATCACATTCATCAATAATAAGGTCCTCAATCAGCTTTCTGAATTACCCCAGAGGCACCAGAACATCACATTCATCAGTAATAAGGTCCTCAATCAGCTTTCTGAATTACCCCAGAGGCACCAGAACATCACAATCATCAGTAATAAGGTCCTCAATCAGCTTTCTGAATTGCCCCAGAGGCACCAGAACATCACATTCATCAGTAATAAGGTCCTCAATCAGCTTTCTGAATTACCCCAGAGGCACCAGAACATCACATTCATCAGTAATAAGGTCCTCAATCAGCTTTCTGAATTACCCCAGAGGCACCAGAACATCACATTCATCAGTAATTAAGGTCCTCAATCAGCTTTCTGAATTACCCCAGAGGCACCAGAACATCACATTCATCAGTAATAAGGTCCTCAATCAGCTTTCTGAATTACCCCAGAGGCACCAGAACATCACATTCATCAGTAATAAGGTCCTCAATCAGCTTTCTGAATTACCCCAGAGGCACCAGAACATCACATTCATCAGTAATAAGGTCCTCAATCAGCTTTCTGAATTACCCCAGAGGCACCAGAACATCACATTCATCAGTAATAAGGTCCTCAATCAGCTTTCTGAATTACCCCAGAGGCACCAGAACATCACATTCATCAGTAATAAGGTCCTCAATCAGCTTTCTGAATTACCCCAGAGGCACCAGAACATCACATTCATCAGTAATAAGGTCCTCAATCAGCTTTCTGAATTACCCCAGAGGCACCAGAACATCACATTCATCAGTAATTAAGGTCCTCAATCAGCTTTCTGAATTACCCCAGAGGCACCAGAACATCACATTCATCAGTAATAAGGTCCTCAATCAGCTTTCTGAATTGCCCCAGAGGCACCAGAACATCACATTCATCAGTAATAAGGTCCTCAATCAGCTTTCTGAATTACCCCAGAGGCACCAGAACATCACATTCATCAGTAATAAGGTCCTCAATCAGCTTTCTGAATTACATTCATCCAGAGGCACCAGAACATCACATTCATCAGTAATAAGGTCCTCAATCAGCTTTCTGAATTACCCCAGAGGCACCAGAACATCACATTCATCAGTAATAAGGTCCTCAATCAGCTTTCTGAATTACCCCAGAGGCACCAGAACATCACATTCATCAGTAATAAGGTCCTCAATCAGCTTTCTGAATTACCCCAGAGGCACCAGAACATCACATTCATCAGTAATAAGGTCCTCAATCAGCTTTCTGAATTACCCCAGAGGCACCAGAACATCACATTCATCAGTAATAAGGTCCTCAATCAGCTTTCTGAATTACCCCAGAGGCACCAGAACATCACATTCATCAGTAATAAGGTCCTCAATCAGCTTTCTGAATTACCCCAGAGGCACCAGAACATCACATTCATCAGTAATAAGGTCCTCAATCAGCTTTCTGAATTACCCCAGAGGCACCAGAACATCACATTCATCAGTAATAAGGTCCTCAATCAGCTTTCTGAATTACCCCAGAGGCACCAGAACATCACATTCATCAGTAATAAGGTCCTCAATCAGCTTTCTGAATTACCCCAGAGGCACCAGAACATCACATTCATCAGTAATAAGGTCCTCAATCAGCTTTCTGAATTACCCCAGAGGCACCAGAACATCACATTCATCAGTAATAAGGTCCTCAATCAGCTTTCTGAATTACCCCAGAGGCACCAGAACATCACATTCATCAGTAATAAGGTCCTCAATCAGCTTTCTGAATTACCCCAGAGGCACCAGAACATCACATTCATCAGTAATAAGGTCCTCAATCAGCTTTCTGAATTGCCCCAGAGGCACCAGAACATCACATTCATCAGTAATAAGGTCCTCAATCAGCTTTCTGAATTACCCCAGAGGCACCAGAACATCACATTCATCAGTAATAAGGTCCTCAATCAGCTTTCTGAATTACCCCAGAGGCACCAGAACATCACATTCATCAGTAATAAGGTCCTCAATCAGCTTTCTGAATTACCCCAGAGGCACCAGAACATCACAATCATCAGTAATAAGGTCCTCAATCAGCTTTCTGAATTGCCCCAGAGGCACCAGAACATCACATTCATCAGTAATAAGGTCCTCAATCAGCTTTCTGAATTACCCCAGAGGCACCAGAACATCACATTCATCAGTAATAAGGTCCTCAATCAGCTTTCTGAATTACCCCAGAGGCACCAGAACATCACATTCATCAGTAATAAGGTCCTCAATCAGCTTTCTGAATTACCCCAGAGGCACCAGAACATCACATTCATCAGTAATAAGGTCCTCAATCAGCTTTCTGAATTACCCCAGAGGCACCAGAACATCACATTCATCAGTAATAAGGTCCTCAATCAGCTTTCTGAATTGCCCCAGAGGCACCAGAACATCACATTCATCAGTAATAAGGTCCTCAATCAGCTTTCTGAATTACCCCAGAGGCACCAGAACATCACATTCATCAGTAATAAGGTCCTCAATCAGCTTTCTGAATTACCCCAGAGGCACCAGAACATCACATTCATCAGTAATAAGGTCCTCAATCAGCTTTCTGAATTACCCCAGAGGCACCAGAACATCACATTCATCAGTAATAAGGTCCTCAATCAGCTTTCTGAATTACCCCAGAGGCACCAGAACATCACATTCATCAGTAATAAGGTCCTCAATCAGCTTTCTGAATTACCCCAGAGGCACCAGAACATCACATTCATCAGTAATAAGGTCCTCAATCAGCTTTCTGAATTACCCCAGAGGCACCAGAACATCACATTCATCAGTAATAAAGTCCTCAATCAGCTTTCTGAATTACCCCAGAGGCACCAGAACATCACATTCATCAGTAATAAGGTCCTCAATCAGCTTTCTGAATTGCCCCAGAGGCACCAGAACATCACATTCATCAGTAATTAAGGTCCTCAATCAGCTTTCTGAATTACCCCAGAGGCACCAGAACATCACATTCATCAGTAATAAGGTCCTCAATCAGCTTTCTGAATTGCCCCAGAGGCACCAGAACATCACATTCATCAGTAATAAGGTCCTCAATCAGCTTTCTGAATTACCCCAGAGGCACCAGAACATCACATTCATCAGTAATAAGGTCCTCAATCAGCTTTCTGAATTGCCCCAGAGGCACCAGAACATCACATTCATCAGTAATAAGGTCCTCAATCAGCTTTCTGGATTACCCCAGAGGCACCAGAACATCACATTCATCAGTAATAAGGTCCTCAATCAGCTTTCTGAATTACCCCAGAGGCACCAGAACATCACATGCATCAGTAATAAGGTCCTCAATCAGCTTTCTGAATTACCCCAGAGGCACCAGAACATCACATTCATCAGTAATAAGGTCCTCAATCAGCTTTCTGAATTGCCCCAGAGGCACCAGAACATCACATTCATCAGTAATAAGGTCCTCAATCAGCTTTCTGAATTACCCCAGAGGCACCACAACATCACTTTCATCAGTAATAAGGTGCTCAATCAGCTTTCTGAATTTCCCTTGAGGCACCAGAACATCACATTCATCAATAATAAGGTCCTCAATCAGCTTTCTGAATTACCCCAGAGGCACCAGAACATCACATTCATCAGTAATAAGGTCCTCAATCAGCTTTCTGAATTACCCCAGAGGCACCAGAACATCACAATCATCAGTAATAAGGTCCTCAATCAGCTTTCTGAATTGCCCCAGAGGCACCAGAACATCACATTCATCAGTAATAAGGTCCTCAATCAGCTTTCTGAATTACCCCAGAGGCACCAGAACATCACATTCATCAGTAATAAGGTCCTCAATCAGCTTTCTGAATTACCCCAGAGGCACCAGAACATCACATTCATCAGTAATTAAGGTCCTCAATCAGCTTTCTGAATTACCCCAGAGGCACCAGAACATCACATTCATCAGTAATAAGGTCCTCAATCAGCTTTCTGAATTACCCCAGAGGCACCAGAACATCACATTCATCAGTAATAAGGTCCTCAATCAGCTTTCTGAATTGCCCCAGAGGCACCAGAACATCACATTCATCAGTAATAAGGTCCTCAATCAGCTTTCTGAATTACCCCAGAGGCACCAGAACATCACATTCATCAGTAATAAGGTCCTCAATCAGCTTTCTGAATTGCCCCAGAGGCACCAGAACATCACATTCATCAGTAATAAGGTCCTCAATCAGCTTTCTGGATTACCCCAGAGGCACCAGAACATCACATTCATCAGTAATAAGGTCCTCAATCAGCTTTCTGAATTACCCCAGAGGCACCAGAACATCACATGCATCAGTAATAAGGTCCTCAATCAGCTTTCTGAATTACCCCAGAGGCACCAGAACATCACATTCATCAGTAATAAGGTCCTCAATCAGCTTTCTGAATTGCCCCAGAGGCACCAGAACATCACATTCATCAGTAATAAGGTCCTCAATCAGCTTTCTGAATTACCCCAGAGGCACCACAACATCACTTTCATCAGTAATAAGGTGCTCAATCAGCTTTCTGAATTTCCCTTGAGGCACCAGAACATCACATTCATCAATAATAAGGTCCTCAATCAGCTTTCTGAATTACCCCAGAGGCACCAGAACATCACATTCATCAGTAATAAGGTCCTCAATCAGCTTTCTGAATTACCCCAGAGGCACCAGAACATCACAATCATCAGTAATAAGGTCCTCAATCAGCTTTCTGAATTGCCCCAGAGGCACCAGAACATCACATTCATCAGTAATAAGGTCCTCAATCAGCTTTCTGAATTACCCCAGAGGCACCAGAACATCACATTCATCAGTAATAAGGTCCTCAATCAGCTTTCTGAATTACCCCAGAGGCACCAGAACATCACATTCATCAGTAATTAAGGTCCTCAATCAGCTTTCTGAATTACCCCAGAGGCACCAGAACATCACATTCATCAGTAATAAGGTCCTCAATCAGCTTTCTGAATTACCCCAGAGGCACCAGAACATCACATTCATCAGTAATAAGGTCCTCAATCAGCTTTCTGAATTACCCCAGAGGCACCAGAACATCACATTCATCAGTAATAAGGTCCTCAATCAGCTTTCTGAATTACCCCAGAGGCACCAGAACATCACAATCATCAGTAATAAGGTCCTCAATCAGCTTTCTGAATTGCCCCAGAGGCACCAGAACATCACATTCATCAGTAATAAGGTCCTCAATCAGCTTTCTGAATTACCCCAGAGGCACCAGAACATTACATTCATCAGTAATAAGGTCCTCAATCAGCTTTCTGAATTACCCCAGAGGCACCAGAACATCACATTCATCAGTAATTAAGGTCCTCAATCAGCTTTCTGAATTACCCCAGAGGCACCAGAACATCACATTCATCAGTAATAAGGTCCTCAATCAGCTTTCTGAATTGCCCCAGAGGCACCAGAACATCACATTCATCAGTAATAAGGTCCTCAATCAGCTTTCTGAATTACCCCAGAGGCACCAGAACATCACATTCATCAGTAATAAGGTCCTCAATCAGCTTTCTGAATTGCCCCAGAGGCACCAGAACATCACATTCATCAGTAATAAGGTCCTCAATCAGCTTTCTGGATTACCCCAGAGGCACCAGAACATCACATTCATCAGTAATAAGGTCCTCAATCAGCTTTCTGAATTACCCCAGAGGCACCAGAACATCACATGCATCAGTAATAAGGTCCTCAATCAGCTTTCTGAATTACCCCAGAGGCACCAGAACATCACATTCATCAGTAATAAGGTCCTCAATCAGCTTTCTGAATTGCCCCAGAGGCACCAGAACATCACATTCATCAGTAATAAGGTCCTCAATCAGCTTTCTGAATTACCCCAGAGGCACCACAACATCACTTTCATCAGTAATAAGGTGCTCAATCAGCTTTCTGAATTTCCCTTGAGGCACCAGAACATCACATTCATCAATAATAAGGTCCTCAATCAGCTTTCTGAATTACCCCAGAGGCACCAGAACATCACATTCATCAGTAATAAGGTCCTCAATCAGCTTTCTGAATTACCCCAGAGGCACCAGAACATCACAATCATCAGTAATAAGGTCCTCAATCAGCTTTCTGAATTGCCCCAGAGGCACCAGAACATCACATTCATCAGTAATAAGGTCCTCAATCAGCTTTCTGAATTACCCCAGAGGCACCAGAACATCACATTCATTAGTAATAAGGTCCTCAATCAGCTTTCTGAATTACCCCAGAGGCACCAGAACATCACATTCATCAGTAATTAAGGTCCTCAATCAGCTTTCTGAATTACCCCAGAGGCACCAGAACATCACATTCATCAGTAATAAGGTCCTCAATCAGCTTTCTGAATTACCCCAGAGGCACCAGAACATCACATTCATCAGTAATAAGGTCCTCAATCAGCTTTCTGAATTACCCCAGAGGCACCAGAACATCACATTCATCAGTAATAAGGTCCTCAATCAGCTTTCTGAATTACCCCAGAGGCACCAGAACATCACATTCATCAGTAATAAGGTCCTCAATCAGCTTTCTGAATTGCCCCAGAGGCACCAGAACATCACATTCATCAGTAATAAGGTCCTCAATCAGCTTTCTGAATTACCCCAGAGGCACCAGAACATCACATTCATCAGTAATAAGGTCCTCAATCAGCTTTCTGAATTACCCCAGAGGCACCAGAACATCACATTCATCAGTAATTAAGGTCCTCAATCAGCTTTCTGAATTACCCCAGAGGCACCAGAACATCACATTCATCAGTAATAAGGTCCTCAATCAGCTTTCTGAATTGCCCCAGAGGCACCAGAACATCACATTCATCAGTAATAAGGTCCTCAATCAGCTTTCTGAATTACCCCAGAGGCACCAGAACATCACATTCATCAGTAATAAGGTCCTCAATCAGCTTTCTGAATTACCCCAGAGGCACCAGAACATCACATTCATCAGTAATAAGGTCCTCAATCAGCTTTCTGAATTGCCCCAGAGGCACCAGAACATCACATTCATCAGTAATAAGGTCCTCAATCAGCTTTCTGGATTACCCCAGAGGCACCAGAACATCACATTCATCAGTAATAAGGTCCTCAATCAGCTTTCTGAATTACCCCAGAGGCACCAGAACATCACATGCATCAGTAATAAGGTCCTCAATCAGCTTTCTGAATTACCCCAGAGGCACCAGAACATCACATTCATCAGTAATAAGGTCCTCAATCAGCTTTCTGAATTGCCCCAGAGGCACCAGAACATCACATTCATCAGTAATAAGGTCCTCAATCAGCTTTCTGAATTACCCCAGAGGCACCACAACATCACTTTCATCAGTAATAAGGTGCTCAATCAGCTTTCTGAATTTCCCTTGAGGCACCAGAACATCACATTCATCAATAATAAGGTCCTCAATCAGCTTTCTGAATTACCCCAGAGGCACCAGAACATCACATTCATCAGTAATAAGGTCCTCAATCAGCTTTCTGAATTACCCCAGAGGCACCAGAACATCACAATCATCAGTAATAAGGTCCTCAATCAGCTTTCTGAATTGCCCCAGAGGCACCAGAACATCACATTCATCAGTAATAAGGTCCTCAATCAGCTTTCTGAATTACCCCAGAGGCACCAGAACATCACATTCATCAGTAATAAGGTCCTCAATCAGCTTTCTGAATTACCCCAGAGGCACCAGAACATCACATTCATCAGTAATTAAGGTCCTCAATCAGCTTTCTGAATTACCCCAGAGGCACCAGAACATCACATTCATCAGTAATAAGGTCCTCAATCAGCTTTCTGAATTACCCCAGAGGCACCAGAACATCACATTCATCAGTAATAAGGTCCTCAATCAGCTTTCTGAATTACCCCAGAGGCACCAGAACATCACATTCATCAGTAATAAGGTCCTCAATCAGCTTTCTGAATTACCCCAGAGGCACCAGAACATCACAATCATCAGTAATAAGGTCCTCAATCAGCTTTCTGAATTGCCCCAGAGGCACCAGAACATCACATTCATCAGTAATAAGGTCCTCAATCAGCTTTCTGAATTACCCCAGAGGCACCAGAACATTACATTCATCAGTAATAAGGTCCTCAATCAGCTTTCTGAATTACCCCAGAGGCACCAGAACATCACATTCATCAGTAATTAAGGTCCTCAATCAGCTTTCTGAATTACCCCAGAGGCACCAGAACATCACATTCATCAGTAATAAGGTCCTCAATCAGCTTTCTGAATTGCCCCAGAGGCACCAGAACATCACATTCATCAGTAATAAGGTCCTCAATCAGCTTTCTGAATTACCCCAGAGGCACCAGAACATCACATTCATCAGTAATAAGGTCCTCAATCAGCTTTCTGAATTGCCCCAGAGGCACCAGAACATCACATTCATCAGTAATAAGGTCCTCAATCAGCTTTCTGGATTACCCCAGAGGCACCAGAACATCACATTCATCAGTAATAAGGTCCTCAATCAGCTTTCTGAATTACCCCAGAGGCACCAGAACATCACATGCATCAGTAATAAGGTCCTCAATCAGCTTTCTGAATTACCCCAGAGGCACCAGAACATCACATTCATCAGTAATAAGGTCCTCAATCAGCTTTCTGAATTGCCCCAGAGGCACCAGAACATCACATTCATCAGTAATAAGGTCCTCAATCAGCTTTCTGAATTACCCCAGAGGCACCACAACATCACTTTCATCAGTAATAAGGTGCTCAATCAGCTTTCTGAATTTCCCTTGAGGCACCAGAACATCACATTCATCAATAATAAGGTCCTCAATCAGCTTTCTGAATTACCCCAGAGGCACCAGAACATCACATTCATCAGTAATAAGGTCCTCAATCAGCTTTCTGAATTACCCCAGAGGCACCAGAACATCACAATCATCAGTAATAAGGTCCTCAATCAGCTTTCTGAATTGCCCCAGAGGCACCAGAACATCACATTCATCAGTAATAAGGTCCTCAATCAGCTTTCTGAATTACCCCAGAGGCACCAGAACATCACATTCATTAGTAATAAGGTCCTCAATCAGCTTTCTGAATTACCCCAGAGGCACCAGAACATCACATTCATCAGTAATTAAGGTCCTCAATCAGCTTTCTGAATTACCCCAGAGGCACCAGAACATCACATTCATCAGTAATAAGGTCCTCAATCAGCTTTCTGAATTACCCCAGAGGCACCAGAACATCACATTCATCAGTAATAAGGTCCTCAATCAGCTTTCTGAATTACCCCAGAGGCACCAGAACATCACATTCATCAGTAATAAGGTCCTCAATCAGCTTTCTGAATTACCCCAGAGGCACCAGAACATCACATTCATCAGTAATAAGGTCCTCAATCAGCTTTCTGAATTGCCCCAGAGGCACCAGAACATCACATTCATCAGTAATAAGGTCCTCAATCAGCTTTCTGAATTACCCCAGAGGCACCAGAACATCACATTCATCAGTAATAAGGTCCTCAATCAGCTTTCTGAATTACCCCAGAGGCACCAGAACATCACATTCATCAGTAATTAAGGTCCTCAATCAGCTTTCTGAATTACCCCAGAGGCACCAGAACATCACATTCATCAGTAATAAGGTCCTCAATCAGCTTTCTGAATTGCCCCAGAGGCACCAGAACATCACATTCATCAGTAATAAGGTCCTCAATCAGCTTTCTGAATTACCCCAGAGGCACCAGAACATCACATTCATCAGTAATAAGGTCCTCAATCAGCTTTCTGAATTACCCCAGAGGCACCAGAACATCACATTCATCAGTAATAAGGTCCTCAATCAGCTTTCTGAATTACCCCAGAGGCACCAGAACATCACAATCATCAGTAATAAGGTCCTCAATCAGCTTTCTGAATTGCCCCAGAGGCACCAGAACATCACATTCATCAGTAATAAGGTCCTCAATCAGCTTTCTGAATTACCCCAGAGGCACCAGAACATCACATTCATTAGTAATAAGGTCCTCAATCAGCTTTCTGAATTACCCCAGAGGCACCAGAACATCACATTCATCAGTAATTAAGGTCCTCAATCAGCTTTCTGAATTACCCCAGAGGCACCAGAACATCACATTCATCAGTAATAAGGTCCTCAATCAGCTTTCTGAATTACCCCAGAGGCACCAGAACATCACATTCATCAGTAATAAGGTCCTCAATCAGCTTTCTGAATTACCCCAGAGGCACCAGAACATCACATTCATCAGTAATAAGGTCCTCAATCAGCTTTCTGAATTACCCCAGAGGCACCAGAACATCACATTCATCAGTAATAAGGTCCTCAATCAGCTTTCTGAATTGCCCCAGAGGCACCAGAACATCACATTCATCAGTAATAAGGTCCTCAATCAGCTTTCTGAATTACCCCAGAGGCACCAGAACATCACATTCATCAGTAATAAGGTCCTCAATCAGCTTTCTGAATTACCCCAGAGGCACCAGAACATCACATTCATCAGTAATTAAGGTCCTCAATCAGCTTTCTGAATTACCCCAGAGGCACCAGAACATCACATTCATCAGTAATAAGGTCCTCAATCAGCTTTCTGAATTGCCCCAGAGGCACCAGAACATCACATTCATCAGTAATAAGGTCCTCAATCAGCTTTCTGAATTACCCCAGAGGCACCAGAACATCACATTCATCAGTAATAAGGTCCTCAATCAGCTTTCTGAATTGCCCCAGAGGCACCAGAACATCACATTCATCAGTAATAAGGTCCTCAATCAGCTTTCTGAATTGCCCCAGAGGCACCAGAACATCACATTCATCAGTAATAAGGTCCTCAATCAGCTTTCTGAATTACCCCAGAGGCACCAGAACATCACATTCATCAGTAATAAGGTCCTCAATCAGCTTTCTGAATTGCCCCAGAGGCACCAGAACATCACATTCATCAGTAATAAGGTCCTCAATCAGCTTTCTGGATTACCCCAGAGGCACCAGAACATCACATTCATCAGTAATAAGGTCCTCAATCAGCTTTCTGAATTACCCCAGAGGCACCAGAACATCACATTCATCAGTAATAAGGTCCTCAATCAGCTTTCTGAATTGCCCCAGAGGCACCAGAACATCACATTCATCAGTAATAAGGTCCTCAATCAGCTTTCTGAATTACCCCAGAGGCACCAGAACATCACATTCATCAGTAATAAGGTCCTCAATCAGCTTTCTGAATTGCCCCAGAGGCACCAGAACATCACATTCATCAGTAATAAGGTCCTCAATCAGCTTTCTGGATTACCCCAGAGGCACCAGAACATCACATTCATCAGTAATAAGGTCCTCAATCAGCTTTCTGAATTACCCCAGAGGCACCAGAACATCACATGCATCAGTAATAAGGTCCTCAATCAGCTTTCTGAATTACCCCAGAGGCACCAGAACATCACATTCATCAGTAATAAGGTCCTCAATCAGCTTTCTGAATTGCCCCAGAGGCACCAGAACATCACATTCATCAGTAATAAGGTCCTCAATCAGCTTTCTGAATTACCCCAGAGGCACCACAACATCACTTTCATCAGTAATAAGGTGCTCAATCAGCTTTCTGAATTTCCCTTGAGGCACCAGAACATCACATTCATCAATAATAAGGTCCTCAATCAGCTTTCTGAATTACCCCAGAGGCACCAGAACATCACATTCATCAGTAATAAGGTCCTCAATCAGCTTTCTGAATTACCCCAGAGGCACCAGAACATCACAATCATCAGTGATAAGGTCCTCAATCAGCTTTCTGAATTGCCCCAGAGGCACCAGAACATCACATTCATCAGTAATAAGGTCCTCAATCAGCTTTCTGAATTACCCCAGAGGCACCAGAACATCACATTCATCAGTAATAAGGTCCTCAATCAGCTTTCTGGATTACCCCAGAGGCACCAGAACATCACATTCATCAGTAATAAGGTCCTCAATCAGCTTTCTGAATTACCCCAGAGGCACCAGAACATCACATGCATCAGTAATAAGGTCCTCAATCAGCTTTCTGAATTGCCCCAGAGGCACCAGAACATCACATTCATCAGTAATAAGGTCCTCAATCAGCTTTCTGAATTACCCCAGAGGCACCAGAACATCACATTCATCAGTAATAAGGTCCTCAATCAGCTTTCTGAATTACCCCAGAGGCACCAGAACATCACATTCATCAGTAATAGGGTCCTCAATCAACTTTCTGAATTACCCCAGAGGCACCAGAACATCACATTCATCAGTAATAAGGTCCTCAATCAGCTTTCTGAATTACCCCAGAGGCACCAGAACATCACATTCATCAGTAATAGGGTCCTCAATCAGCTTTCTGAATTGCCCCAGAGGCACCAGAACATCACATTCATCAGTAATAAGGTCCTCAATCAGCTTTCTGAATTGCCCCAGAGGCACCAGAACATCACATTCATCAGTAATAAGGTCCTCAATCAGCTTTCTGAATTGCCCCAGAGGCACCAGAACATCACATTCATCAGTA
Source organism: Oncorhynchus gorbuscha (assembly GCF_021184085.1). Lineage (NCBI taxonomy): Eukaryota > Metazoa > Chordata > Actinopteri > Salmoniformes > Salmonidae > Oncorhynchus > Oncorhynchus gorbuscha. The sequence goes on from NC_060180.1 coordinate 26,176,349, forward strand.
ATAAGGTCCTCAATCAGCTTTCTGAATTGCCCCAGAGGCACCAGAACATCACATTCATCAGTAATAAGGTCCTCAATCAGCTTTCTGAATTACCCCAGAGGCACCACAACATCACTTTCATCAGTAATAAGGTGCTCAATCAGCTTTCTGAATTACCCCAGAGGCACCACAACATCACTTTCATCAGTAATAAGGTGCTCAATCAGCTTTCTGAATTACCCCAGAGGCACCACAACATCACATTCATCAGTAATAGGGTCCTCAATCAGCTTTCTGAATTGCCCCAGAGGCACCAGAACATCACATTCATCAGTAATAAGGTCCTCAATCAGCTTTCTGAATTACCCCAGAGGCACCACAACATCACTTTCATCAGTAATAAGGTGCTCAATCAGCTTTCTGAATTACCCCAGAGGCACCACAACATCACTTTCATCAGTAATAAGGTGCTCAAGCAGCTTTCTGAATTTCCCTTGAGGCACCAAAACATCATATTTAACAACATTTTGAAGATCTGTAGCCTATTTATGGAACAGAAAACTAAAAGCTGATTTCCTAAAAGGAATTTCCAGAGTTAGCCATCCCGGAGACCAGACATGGTAACTCATAAGTCAAAAGTTTAGTAGTCATTTATTAAGGTAGGTACAGTGGGAGTTTTTGTAAAAGGGCTTTAAACATGAAAACATAGCAATGTATCAACCTACGTGACATGAAAGAGGGCCAACCAACTTTCTGGTAGAGAATGCAGTGATGAGTACTAAAAACACAGTCCAGGGCCGATAGGAACATCGACTGAATAATCTGCTTTCTGCTATTTAGCGAGAGGCAGGACCTATTTCTATAGAAGAAGCCCACTTTTATTCTCAGCTTATTAACTAACTCATCAATATGCTTTTTAAAAAGTCAGCTTTTCATCTATCCAGATGCCCAGATATTTGTACGCAAGGACAAACACCCAAAGATGTTTAAATCATCAAGAGTTATTTATGTGAGCTTTAGATCTCGAAATGTACCGTGCCTTCAGAAAGTATTCATACCCCTTGACTCATTCCACATTTTGTTGGTTTACAGCCTGAATTCAAAATGAACGTTAAAATAGAAATCCCACTCATCTACACACAATACCCCATATTGAGACAATTAAAACATGTTTTTATAAATGTTAGCAAATGTATTGAAAATGAAATACAGAAAAATTACATTTACAGACGTATTCACACCTCTGAGTCAAAACTTTACACCATCACCTTTGGCAGCGATTACAAATGTGAGTCTTTCTGGGTAAGTCTCTTAAGAGCTTTCCACACATGGATTGTGCAACTTTTGCCCATCATTATAAAAAAAAAATGATTCAAGCTCTGTCAAATTGGTTGTTGATCGTTGCTACACAGTCATTCAGGACATGCGATAGATTTTCAAGTAGATCCTTTAGAGTCTATTGACGAACCCCATCAGAATCTGTCCACCCTTAAGAGTCTATTGACGCACCTGTGTGTCAATCTACAATGGTGTTTGTCAGACCGTGAAATATCCCGAAAATCGCTCTTCTCACGAAAACGTCTGTAGCTGTCCCAACGGTTTGGCCTACAAACTATTATGACCACTCTATGGAAAGGGTAGACAAGTGTCACAGGACTCATCTGAAGGTAACCCATACAAACGAATGGAAGTATGGAGGTAGTTGTGTGCCAACAAAACTAAAGTGTTAAATACGTGTAAAAATATATATATATTTCCTGAGCTTTCTTATATCTCCTAGGTGTAGAATCAATCAATCAAATGTATTTATAAAGCCCATTTTACATCAGCAGATGTCACAAAGTGCTATACAGAAACCCAGCATAAAAACCCAAACAGCAAACAATGGAGATGTTGAAAAACTCCCTAGAAAGGCAGGAACCGAGGAAGAAACCTAGAGAGGAACCAGGCTCTGAGGGATGGCCATTCCTCTTCTGGCTGTGCCGAGTGGAAAGTACATGGCCATAAGAGTACATGGCCATTTAAAGCGAGATTGTTCTTCAAGATGTTCAAACATTCATAGATGACCAGCAGGGTCAAATAAAAAAACAGCAGTTGTAGAGGGTGGAACAGGTCAGTACCTCAGGAGTAAATGTCAGTTGGCTTTTCATAGCTGATCATTCAGAGGTCGACCCTTCAACACCTTATTCCTTATCATTTATTTTTTTGACTGTCTTTCTTGCCATTTATGAATGTGTTATTCAATGCATTGCTATTGGCTATAGTAGTAAAGGCCAAATTCAAAAATGTTTTTATATAATGTTTTTATACCTGAAGGGGTTGTGAAATTCAAAATCAAATAGCTAAATGATCCATGGTATGACCATCTTAAAGCAATTCCATATGTTAGCTTAGTACCCCCTAGGTTTTCCTCTCGGATTTTGCCTGTGCTTAGCTCCATTCCGTTTCTTTTTTATCATGAAAAACTCCCTAGTCCTTAACAATTACAAGCATACCCATAACATTACGCAGCCACCACTATGCTTGGAAATATGGAGAGTGGTAAGCAACAATGTGTTGTGTTTTATTTACCCCAAACATAGCACTTTGTATTCAAGACAAAAAGTTCATTAGTGCTGTGTTGCAAACAGGATGCATGTTTTGGAATATTTGTATTCTGTACAGGCTGCCTTCTTTTCATGCTGTCAATTGGGTTATTATTGTGCAGTAACTACAATGTTGTTGATCTATCCTCAGTTTCTTCTATCACAGTTTTAAAGTCAATATTGGCCTTATGGTGAAATCTCTGAGTGATTTACTTCTTCTTCGGAAACTGAGTTAGGTAAGATGCCTGTATCTTTATATTGACTGGGTGTATTGATAAACCATCCAAAGTGTCATGAATTGTCACGCCCTGACCTGAGAGAGCCTTTTTATGTCCCTATTTTGGTTTGGTCAGGGTGTGATTTGGGTGGGCATTCTATGTTCTGTATTCTATGTTCTTTAGTTCTACGTTTTGGCCGTGTATGGTTCTCAATCAGGGACAGCTGTCTATCGTTGTCTCTGATTGGGAATCATACTTAGGCAGCCTTTTCCCCTTTGTTTTTTGTTTGATGTTGACTTTGTTAGAGGTATTGTAGCCGAAGTTAAGCTTCACGGTCGTTTCCTTGTTTTCTTGTTTTGTTGGCGACATTCATTCTATTAAAAAGGAATATGTACGCTCACAACGCTGCACTTTGGTCCACTTATTCCTTCCAGGAAGATGGCCGAGACATAAATAATTGAATAATGCCACCATGCTCAAAGGGATATTCAATGTCTGCTTTTTTTGCCATCTACCAATCGGTGCCCTCCTCTGCGAAGCATTGGACAACATCCCTGGTTTTTGTTGATGAATCTGTATTTGAAATTCACTGCTCGATTGAGGGACCTAACCGATAATTGTATGTGTGGGGTACAGAGATGATGTAGTCATTCAAAAACCATATTAAAACACCATTATTATACACAATGTGAGTCCATGCAACATACTATGTGACTTTTTCAGCACATTCTTACTCCTGATCGTATTTAAGCTTGCCAAAAAAAAGGGGTTGAATTCTCAAGACATATCAGCTTTTCATTTGTAATTCATTTGTAAAAATGTCCAAAAACATAATTCCACTTTGACGTCATTGCATATTGTGTGTAGTGACAGAAAACTAAATGTAATCCATTTTAAATTCAGGCTGTAACACAACAAAATGTGGGAAAAGTCAAGGGGTGTGAATACTCTGAGGGCACTGTACTTAGTTTATCCTGCATTCAAAACTAATTTCAGTTGAATTACTTTTTTCTGCAATACAATTGAGGCATACTGCAGTTATACGTACATAGCAGTATAATCGACATACAAGTGCAGTGTTGGTAATGTAAACAATAAAAAGTACAGGGCTCAGAATTGACCCCTGCAGGACAAATGTTATTATGTCTAAAAAAATGTATTTAACACTATCAGTAGATACACATTGAATTCTATCTGTTAAGTCATTTTTAAACCAGTTACATGTAGCCTGATCTAGGCCAATGGAGGATAGCCTCTGCATTAGCAATGAGTGATCAACTGTATTGAAGGCCTTTAACAGGTTAATCAAAAGGGCAGCACAATGGTGCCTTTTATCCATACAGTTAACCACATCATTTATACCTAGGGATGCAGCAGACATAGTCCTACGACCTTGTGTAAAGCCCAACTGATGTACATTTAGAATATATTTCAAAAATAGGAACAATCTTAGCTGAGAATAAATCAAGGATTCTAATATTTTAGATAGGCAACAACGTTTAGAAATAGGGCAATAACTAATTAGGTCACAAGGGTCCCCACCTCTGTGAAGAGGGTGTATATGGTCCACCTTCCAAACCTTGGGGATAGTACGAAATATAACTGTAAGGTAAAAAAGTATGGGTTAATGATACAGCAATCAGGGGGGCAGAGAGCTGAAGCAAAAAATGGATCAAGCATATCAGCCCCGGTGGATTTTTTACAACTTTAATCTTAAGCAAGGCATCTAGCACATCAGAAGGTAGTAAATTGTTGAAATGAAAACAAAGATTCACTAGAAGTCGGCGGGTTAACCGTCAAGTAAGCTGGAGACTGGCAGAGGGAAGAGCAATTGATTAACTGACCAGGGTCAATTAAACCACAGCTTCTCTCAAATAAAAAGGCTACCGAGATAAAATGACGATTAAAAGCATCACTTATCCCATTCTCCTCAGTTATGAGACCAAAGTCAGACAGAACTTGTATGCTTCAGTGCATTTACTGTCCAACATTTTGAAGGACGACAAGAGTCAGAGATAGAGCTTAAGAGTAGCTTGATTTAGCTTTCTTAATCAAGATAGTAAGTCTGTTTCTCAGTTGTCTGAAAGATTGCCAGTACAGATTTCCTTGCTTTGGCCCAGGCGAGATTTCTTATCTCAATGAATTCAGATAGCTCTGAAGAAAACCAAAGGTTAGATCTATCTTTGACTCTGGTTAAGGGTGCCTTGAATTTTAAATACATCACAGACAGTGTCACTAGCAAAGTACCCCCACACCATACCTCCTCCTCCATGCTTCACGGTGGGAACCACACATGTGGAGATCATCCGTTCACTCACTCTGCGTCTCACAAAGACACAGCGGTTGGAACCAAAAAGCTCACATTTGGACTCATCAGACCAAAGAAGAGATTTCTAATGTCCATTGCTCATGTTTCTTGGTCCAAGCCAGTCTCTTCTTATTGGTGTCATTTAGTAGTGGTTTCTTTGCAGCAATTCGACTATGAAGGCCTGATTCACGCAGTCTCCTCTGAACAGTTGAAGTTGAGATGTGTCTGTGAACTCTGTGAAGCATTTATTTGGGCTGCAATCTGAGGTGCGGTTAACAATGAACTTATCCTCTGCAGCAGAGGTAACTCTGGGTCTTCCTTTCCTGTGGCGGTCCTCATGAGAGCCAGTTTCATCATCATGCTTGATGGTTTTTGCAAATGCACTTGAAGAAAGTTCTTGAAATTTTCCAGATTAAAATAATGATGGACTGTCGTTTCTTTTTGGTTATTTGAGCTGGTCTTGCCATAATATGGACTTGGTCTTTACCAAATTGTGATATGTTCTGTATACCTCCCCTACCTTGTCACAACACAACTGATTGTCTCAAACTCATTAAAAAGGAAAGAACTTCCACATATTGACTTTTAACAAGGCACACCTGTTAATTGAAATGCATTCCAGGTGACTACCTCATGAAGCTTGTTGAGAGAATGCCAAGAGTGTGCAAAGCTGTCATCAAGGCAAAGGGTGGCTACTTTGAAGAATCTCAAATATAAAATATATTTTGATTTACCTTTTTGGTTATTGCATGATTCCAATTTTTTTATTCCATAGTTTTGATGTCTTCACTATTATTCTTTAATGTAGAAAATAGTCAAAGTAAAGAAAAACCCTGGAATGAGTAGGTGTGTCCAAACTTTTGACTGGTACTGTACTTCAATGTCTCTTTTAATCATGTTTCCAAAAGAACCAGAATGTCAATTGTGTCCATTTTAGCCCAACCCCCTAGGATATTTAAAGCCAGAGGGGATATTCAGGTCATTCCCATAAGAGCTAACAGGCATAGCGTTTTTGCTGCAGCTATTTGTTGAGTGAGCTGAGACTTTGCCAAGGTCCCTGGCCAAACACGTGAGAGCATTTCAGACGGAGCATTCGACAGACCTACCCCAAGTTGCTGGATACAGGGGGTGGGGCGGGAACTGGGTGAGCAGTGTTGGCAGAGCTCAGTCCACCCTGACGAAGCTCTTGCCAACTGAGTGGAACTGCTGTAGGGGACCGGATTTTCTTCCGATGTGCCATTCTGGGTGTGCACAGGAGCCTTGCTGTGGATTCTGTTGCAGGGTTGGGACTGCCATTCGGGGCAGGAGTGTTCCAGGCCTATCCTGGGGATGGGAGTAGGGAGGGTAACCAGAACTAGCCTGTGAAAGAGGTTGTGTGGGTATTGAGGAGGGTGGTATGGAGGGTTGTGGCACTGGGAAAGCTCCAAACCCTCAGCATATGAGGGCTGATTATATGAATGATACATGTATCTCAGTTGGTAGAGCATGACGCTTGTAACGGCAGGGTAGTGGGTTCCATTCCCGGGACCACCCATACATAAGAATGTATCCACGCTTGAATGTAAGTCGCTTTGGATAAAAGCATCTGCTAAATGGCTGTGTGACTGATACATGGTGTGGACTGCATCATGTGGTGCACTATCCTCAACAGTCTTTTGCCAGACCCTAGGTTGTGGTCGGTGCTATGTAGAGCTGGGCTGAGTTGAGGTGGGCCTGGTCTGGGGCAGTGTTCCTGACTGTACTCCAGTCTCTGTGAAGCACCACCGGAGGCATGTCTAAAGGAGTGTCCAACTTGTCTCAGGAAGTTGTTAGCTGGTCTGCTGCTCCTATGGGGTGAGGTGGCCTGGCCACCCAGAGAAACAGACTCTTTGAACAAGTGTGTATTATCATACAGTCAGTCCAGAATAAGGGTGGGATGGTAGACCGATTTTATATTTGGCCAATTAGCACAATCCCGGGAGAGGCTGGCATTTAATACTTTCGATAGTGGCAGGGTGAAAAACTCTCCTCCGGGAGAATGATAGATATTACAATCCTGGCATCTGGGAAGGAGGTAGAGAACCTCTCCACCACCCTTGAAAAGTGATGTGGCCACCTTTTCCTGCTGAGCATGCAGGACATTAGTTCCAGTATGCACAATGACAAGGCTCGGTGAGCCAAGCTGGGCCACTGTCAGGAGCTGCATGGGTCTGTAAGATGTGGGGCACCACAACTTAGCCACCACCCTATTTAAATAAAAAAAGTGAATGCTCATTCATTCATTTTCCA